>NW_026779093.1:0-158824 GCF_030144855.1 Hypanus sabinus
GAGGTGTTGGAGTTGTTAAAATACATTAGGACGGCTAAGTCCCCGGGGCCTGACGGAATATTCCCCAGGCTGCTCCACGAGGCGAGGGAAGAGATTGCTGAGCCTCTGGCTAGGATCTTTATGTCCTCGTTGTCCACGGGAATAGTACCAGAGGATTGGAGGGAGGCGAACGTTGTCCCCTTGTTCAAAAAAGGTAGCAGGGATAGTCCGGGTAATTATAGACCAGTGAGCCTTACGTCTGTGGTGGGAAAGCTGTTGGAAAAGATTCTTAGAGATAGGATCTATGGGCATTTAGAGAATCATGGTCTGATCAGGGACAGTCAGCATGGCTTTGTGAAGGGCAGATCGTGCCTAACAAGCCTGATAGAGTTCTTTGCGGAGGTGACCAGGCATATAGATGAGGGTAGTGCAGTGGATGTGATCTACATGGATTTTAGTAAGGCATTTGACAAGGTTCCACACGGTAGGCTTATTCAGGAAGTCAGAAGGCATGGGATCCAGTGAAGTTTGGCCAGGTGGATTCAGAATTGGCTTGCCTGCAGAAGGCAGAGGGTCATGGTGGAGGGAGTACATTCAGATTGGAGAGTTGTGACTAGTGGTGTCCCACAAGGATCTGTTCTGGGACCTCTACTTTTTGTGATTTTTATTAACGACCTGGATGTGGAGGTAGAAGGGTGGGTTGGCAAGTTTGCAGATGACACAAAGGTTGGTGGTGTTGTAGATAGTGTAGAGGATCGTCAAAGATTGCAGAGAGACATTGATAGGATGCAGAAGTGGGCTGAGAAGTGGCAGATGGAGTTCAACCCAGAGAAGTGTGAGGTGGTACACTTTGGAAGGACAAACTCCAAGGCAGAGTACAAAGTAAGACGTACGAAAAAGCTGGATGAACTCAGCAGGTCGGGTAGTATCTATTGAAAGGAGCAGTCCAGCTTTTTTGTACGTCTTGATTTGACCACAGCATCTGCAGTGTACTTTGTGTCTAGAGTACAAAGTAAGTGGCTGGATACTTGGTAGTGTGGAGGAGCAGAGGGATCTGGGGGTACATGTCCACAGATCCCTGAAAGTTGCCTCACAGGTAGATAGGGTAGTTAAGAAAGCTTAGGGAGTGTTAGCTTTCATAAGTCGAGGGATAGAGTTTAAGAGATTCTATGTAATGATGCAGCTCTATAAACACTGGTTAGGCCACACTTGGAGTACGGTGTCCAGTTCTGGTCGCCTCACTATAGGAAGGATGTGGAAACATTGGAAAGGGTACAGAGGAGATTTACCAGGATGCTGCCTGGTTTAGAGAGTATGGATTATGATCAGAGATTAAGGGAGCTAGGGCTTTACTCTCTGGAGAGAAGGAGGATGAGAGGAGACATGATAGAGGTGTACAAGATATTAAGAGGACTAGACAGAGTGGACAGCCAGCGCCTCTTCCCCAGGGCACCACTGTTCAGTACAAGAGGACATGGCTTTGAGGTAAGGGGAGGGAAGTTCAAGGGGGATATTAGAGGAAGGTTTTTCACTCAGAGAGCGGTTGGTGTGTGGAATGCACTGCCTGAGTCAGTGGTGGAGGCAGATACACCAGTGAAGTTTAAGAGACTACTAGACAGGTATATGGAGGAATTTAAGGTGGGGGGTTATATGGGAGGCAGGGTTTGAGGGTCAGAACAACATTGTGGGCCGAAGGGCCTGCACTGTGCCGTATTGTTCTATGTTCTAACACGTGGTCGTACGGCTGCTGTGCGTCACTTCTTGTTTCACTGGTCTCGTTTTCATTGTCTTCTGTCCTCGCACTCCACCTGGTTTCGGACTCCAATGTAACAACCACGGGCACGGCGTTTTTGAGTTTTTCTCAGCGCTGTGTAGAACGAGAGAAAAATAGGTAGAGAGCTTCGATGGTTCCATCATTGTATCCTGCTTGGCTGCACGTACACCCACCAAGCTGAGTGAGTGATTGTCGCAATCCACAAACACTGCCAGGTTGTTTTTTTCACTTATTCTTTCATGAACACCACTTGTCTCCAGCCATCACAGCAGCGTTGTCATAGCGCTGTGACCGACAATCTTGTAGCTCCATTTCATCCTTCTCTAGCTGTTTCAAGATGTCTTCAACCAAGCTCTCAGCATCCTTCTGTCTTACCTGGACAAAGCCAAGGAAGGGCTCTCTAACGCGACTGTTTTCCTCTCAAAATCAACTTCCACATACCTCACTACTTCTGACATCTGCTCACAGTGTGCCTGATCAGGAGTCGAGTCAAACATGAGACCATCGTACTTGGCTTTACGAATGCTTCTCAGTAAACTCTGGCGAACAGTGGATGCCATCATGTGGATGAATTCGTTCTGGACACCCGGTGAAAGATAAGATGTGGATCCCGGATGACTTTCCAAATGAGTCAGGTGTTCTTTTATGACAGGGTCAAAGGTGGCCAGTAGTCTCAGTAAGCCAAGGAAGTTTCCCACATTGGAGTCGTCGTCTAGCTGAAGTGACTCCCTGTGTCCTCGCAAAGCCAGGTTCTGAGTCACAAGGAATTTTATGCAGTGAAGGATTCTCGTCAGGATACCACGCCACTTCCGCTTTTCCTTCTCAAACTGTGACTGAAATACCGCGTCAATAACTCCTCTGTTTCCAGTTAAATTTCTTTCCATTTCTTCCCACTGCGTGAAGCATTCCCGACGATTCTTGGCATTTTCATGATCCTTTCAGGTGCTTTCCACTGGTTGAATCCACTTTCCTGCTCCAATGAGGATTGATGGTCTGACCGGGAATAGAGAAGACAACAGATACAAAATGCAGACTTTTTAGAAGGGGAATAGACCAGCCATGAGCGAGTCACTTCCTCACCACGACCATTCCCCAATTTCCTCTTGAACCAAGTTTTGTTCATTGAGCAGTTACTTGTTGGTAGGAAAGGCCCCTCACTGTTCTGGAAATACTTCGAACCCAGCTTTATTATTTCAGTTCTCAATGCATCAGGCAGAATTGCTTTTCCAGCATCCTTGTCGAACTTCAGAAGTCCAGTGTCATGCTGTTCAATCACTTCTGGTATGACGGTTCGAGGCTCTTTGACACCATCCAGTTCACTAGGTTCGGTGTTATCAGGCAAAATCTCGCCAATAAACTCAACATCGCCACCACCACCATCGTCTTCCCCTCCTGTCATGTCCACGTTCTCTGTGGCAGCTTCACTCTTCATCTCATCATACTCGGATTTGTCTGACTTGACTTCCTCCTCGGCTTGTGACGCATTTGTACTTGATCCACCTCCGGATTCGAATAAACTTGTAGCAGGTGCAGGCGACTCCATGGAACATGTCGAACTACTTGTTCCGGGCTTTTCAAAGAAGGGCGTGAAGAACTTCTTGGCTTCCTCCGCCTCCAACTTTCATCTCTTCCGTCCTTCAGCTCCACTTTCCTCCTTCTTCATGAAGAAACGTTTCATGGTCTTTGTACAGAATGCTCTGAGATAAGGCCACCCTAGTGCTTCTCACCCATGACAATCAAAGACAGATCATACATCTGAAGAAAATTCTTTTCTCACTATCCGAGGGTGGCTTGTCTGACTTTAACAGAAACTGCTCAGTGACGCCCAGGGCACATGCCACACCTGCCATACCCTAGATACGTCACTGGGGGATCAGAGGGATCTTGGGGTTCGAGTCCGTAGGACACTCAAAACTGCTGTGTGGGTTGACTCTGTGGTTAAGAAAACATACAGTGCATTGACCTTCATCAACCGTGGGATTGAGTTTAAGAGCCGAGAGGTAATGGTGCAGCTATATAGGACCCTGGTCAGACCCCACTTGGAGTACTGTGCTCAATTCTGGTCGCCTCACTACAGGAAGGATGTGGAAACTATAGAAAGGGTGCAGAGGAGATTTACAGGGATGTTGCCTAGATTGGGGAGCATGCCTTATGAGAATAGGTTGAGTGAACTCGGCCTTTTCTCCTTGGAGCGACGGAGGATGAGAGGTGACCTGATAGAGGTGTACAAGATGATGAGAGGCATTGATCGTGTGGATAGTCAGAGGCTTTTTCCCAGGGGAAAACTTCCACACGGAAGGTTAGTTAGGAAGGTTCAATCGTTAGGTATTAATATTGAAGTAGTAAAATGGATTCAACAGTGGCTGGATGGGAGATGCCAGAGAGTAGTGGTGGATAACTGTTTGTCAGGTTGGAGGCTGGTGACTAGTGGTGTGCCAATGTTGTTTGTCATATACATTAATGATCTGGATGATGGGGTGGTAAATTGGTTTAGTACAGGGGTCGGCAACGTTTACCACTAAAAGAGCCAATATGGACCCATTTCCCACAGAAAAGAAAACACTGGGAGCCACAAAACGAAATAACACTGCATACAACGGGTTTTTTTTGCCTTTATGCTATGTATAAACAAACTATAATGTGTTGCATTTTTGAAATTGATGAACTCCTGCAGAGAAAACGAAATTACATTTCTGCATGCAACAAAAACATTTTGAACTCCGAAAAAAAGACGTTGGGTTGAAGGTTACTACATAGGTAGCCTACCTTGGATCGAAGAATTAAAAGAAAGCGCGCACTGGCGGGTGTCAGGCATTGGCAGTTGTGATGTATATTAATAGCGATAAAAAACACGTTGTAGCGATGTAGCGCTACACGCAGCGCTAAAATAAAGACTGCAGTCAAAGGTAACTTTATTCGAACAGCCTTGCTTTAAAGCCTCCCTCAACCCGTCCCCATGGGCGCGGATGCTCCAAAAGACACGTACTCACAAACCCCCGTAGGCTATCTCCCTTAGTCGGAACGGTGGCTAATTGTTCGGATGTGCCAGGAAACGGTGTCTCCGCAAAGTACAAGATCACCATAATCTTCAAATTTCGAATTACATTTCAAAAGCTAACAAACCACGGGGAGCCGCATCACAGAGATCAAAGAGCCGCATGTGGCTCTGGAGCCACAGGTTGCCGACCTCTGGTTTAGTAAGTATGCAGATGATACTAAGATAGGTGGCGTTGTGGATAATGAAGTAGGTTTTCAAAGCTTGCAGAGAGATTTAGGCCTGTTAGAAAAGTGGGCTGAAAGATGGCAGATAGAGTTTAATGCTGATAAGTGTGAGGTGCTACATTTTGGTAGGACTGATCAAAATAGGACATAGATGGTAAATGGTAGGGCATTGAAGAATGCAGTAGAACAGAGTGATCTAGGAATAATGGTGCATAGTTCCCTGTAGGTGGAATGAATCTCATGTGGATAGGGTGGTGAAGAAAGCTTTTGGTTTGCTGGCCTTTATAAATCAGAGCATTGAGTACAGAAGTTGGGATGTAATGTTAAAATTGTACAAAGTATTGGTGAGGCTAAATTTGGAGTATTGTGTACAGCTCTGGTCACTGAATTATAGGAAAGATGTCAACAAAATAGAGAGAGTACAGAGAAGATTTACTAGAATGTTACCTGGGTTTCAGCATCTAAGTTACAGAGAAAGTTTGAACAAGTTAGTCTTTATTCTTTGGAGCGTAGAAGGTTGAGGGGGGACTTGATAGAGGTATTTAAAATTATGAGGGGGATAGATAGGGTTGACATGGATAGGCTTTTTCCATTGAGAGTAGGGGAGATTCAAACAAGAGGACATGAGTTGAGAGTTGGGAGCAAAAGTTTAGGGGTAACAGGAGGGGGAATTTCTTTATTAGAGAGTGGTAGCTGTGTGGAACGAGCTTCCAGTAGAAGTGGTAGAGGCAGGTTCAATGTTGCCTTTTAAAGTAAAATTGGATTGGTATATGGACAGGAAAGGAATGGAGGGTTATGGGCTGAGTGCAGGTCGATGGGACTAGGTGAGAGTAAATGATCAGCACGGACTAGAAGGGCCGAGATGGCCTGTTTCCGTGTTGTAATTGTTATATGGTTATATAGGGCTGAACTGTTTGCCACAAGAAGACACAGGTTTAAGGTGCTGGGGAGTAGGTACAGAGGAGATGTCAGGGGTAAGTTTTTTACTCAGAGAGTGGTGAGTGCGTGGAATGGGCTGCCAGTGACGGTGGTGGAGGCGGATACGACAGGGTCTTTTAAGAGACTCCTGGATAGGTACATGGAGCTTAGAAAAATAGAGGGCTATGGGTAACCCTCGGTAATTTCTAAGGTAGGGACATGTTCGGCACAGTTTTGTGGGTCGAAGGGCCTGTGTTGTGCTGTAGGTTTTCTATGTTTCTAGGTTAAGATTCACGAGAATGATCTGGGAATGAGGGTTAGTGTTTGAGGAATGTCTGGCAGCTCTTGGGCTGAATTCCCTGGAGTTCAGGAGAATGATGGGGGATCTCACAGAAACATTCCAAATGTTAAAAGGCCTGAACAGATTAGACATGGCAAAGTTATTTCCCATGGTAGGGGAGTCTAGGACAAGAGGGCACGACTTCAGGATTGAAGGACGTCCATTTGGAACTGAGATATGGAGAAATGACTTTAGTCAGGGGGTGGTAAATCTGTGGAATTTGTTGCCACAGGCGGCTGTGGAGGCCAAGTCATTGGGTGTATTTAAGGCAGAGATAGATCGGTTCTTGATTAGCCAGGGCATCAAAGGGTGTGGGGTGAAGGCAGGGGAGTGGGGATGACTGGATCAGCCCATGAGTGAATGGCGGAGCAGACTCGATGGGCTGAATGGCCTACTTCTGCTCTCTTGGAAAGGAATGAACACTGGGCACCGACCCGCAGGGCTCCTCTGGATTTCCAGCATCTGCAGGATGTCTTGTGTTGGTGGTGGGGGGGGGGGGGGGCTTCTCCCCTGATAGACCACCAGGGTCTGTTCTCGGCCACCGAGGTCAATGGGGCAGCCTCGGCCTGGGTGAGCGGCAGTTCCACCCGCCGGGGGAGCCGTGGCAGAAACGATGGGCTTGTGGGGGGTGGGTGTCAGTGGGCAGAGCAGAGGGGGGATGATACTGGTTGCTAAAGCAAGATCTCTGAGCCACTGATAACCATTAACCGAGTCACACATCCATGCACCCCCTTCAAAATCCGGAAGTACAAAGGACATTAATTATCAAATTCTGCAACCTCAAAACTCGCCTCCGTACAGTCACCTGCAGAGTAAAGAGACGCTGCGACGGCAGCCAAGGAAGGCCCAGCGCCAATCCGCGTCAGTCACGGTGACGGTGTTGTCCGGAGAGCTGGTCCCGACTCGCCTCTCCTCCCCCCCACGTACGCACCCAGACGGCTGTGCCCGTCTCAATCAGTATTCCAACGGCCCAGCCTTTGTGTGGAGAAGCAGCCCCCGGCGTCCATTTGCAATCTCCCATCCCGGATCTTCGACCCATGCTGCCTTGTTCCAGCAGTACACCACCCCCCCCCCCCCCGGGAAAGGGACCGCGTCCGAGCCCGCCACGACCTTCTGCCAGTCTGGGGAGTTAAACCAAATCCCGGTAGATCTTCCCTGCACCCTTTCCTGTTTAATAACACCGCTCCAAACTGTAGAGAAAGCGTGGCCCCACCAGCGCCTTCGACAACAGCACTATGCACATGTATAGAGTACCGCGAGGTCACTTTTGCTGAAACACCCTGGTCAGTCGGCTGTGTAAGTCTGGGGCAGATGGTCTCCGGCCCTGAAAAACGTGTGAGATTGAGGCGTGAGCGACCCCCCCAAACCCCCGCACCAGTCGCTACCGTTACAGATCGGTGCCATGAAACAACGGGATACCAGGGTTCTCATTCTGAATTTGAGCGCAGGGTTAGTAAAGTAAAAGGCCCGCTTTAATGCAACAGCTTAATGTGCGCAGGTTGCAACTCGGGATCTCCCCTCCCCGATGTCCCTTCGATCTCACCCCGGCCTCCGCCAGATCGTGGTCCGGCTGTGGACCGCTTCCCTCCCGCAACTTTCCTCTCCTTCTCCCGCCGAACGGAAGGCCCAGCTCACCCCGGTGTCGGGCAGGAGAAACACCCTCCCCTCACTGGACGGCTCACACCCGTCATCTCGAACCGCAGCCCAAACGCCGCTTCTTCAGAGAGGCCGCAACGTTGGCTGCTGGGAACCCTTCCGGGATGTCACATCAACGTGGAGCGGGGAGAGCGTTTGTCAATCCGCTGGGAGCAAAGGCTGCTGGGAACCCTTCCGGGATGTCACATCAACGTGGAGCGGGGAGAGCGTTTGTCAATCCGCTGGGAGCAAAGGCTGCTGGGAACCCTTCCGGGATGTCACATCAACGTGGAGCGGGGAGAGCGTTTGTCAATCCGCTGGGAGCAAAGGCTGCTGGGAACCCTTCCGGGATGTCACATCAACGTGGAGCGGGGAGAGCGTTTGTCAATCCGCTGGGAGCAAAGGCTGCTGGGAACCCTTCCGGGATGTCACATCAACGTGGAGCGGGGAGAGCGTTTGTCAATCCGCTGGGAGCAAAGGCTGCTGGGAACCCTTCCGGGATGTCACATCAACGTGGAGCGGGGAGAGCGTTTGTCAATCCGCTGGGAGCAAAGGCTGCTGGGAACCCTTCCGGGATGTCACATCAACGTGGAGCGGGGAGAGCGTTTGTCAATCCGCTGGGAGCAAAGGCTGCTGGGAACCCTTCCGGGATGTCACATCAACGTGGAGCGGGGAGAGCGTTTGTCAATCCGCTGGGAGCAAAGGCTGCTGGGAACCCTTCCGGGATGTCACATCAACGTGGAGCGGGGAGAGCGTTTGTCAATCCGCTGGGAGCAAAGGCTGCTGGGAATGGTGAGGGTGGAGGGGTGTGGGACAGGGGGCAGAGAAGGAGTGTCAGGGGCGGGTACAGACACACACAGCCCTGAGACACCAGGCAAGGTCATTTGATTCCAAACAATCGGTTTATTGATCGTTACAGAATGTCTCTCTGGTGCTTCCCGCTCCCTCCCCTCTCCCTTCCCCTTTTCCCAACCATGATTCCCCTCTCCCTGCCCCCTTCCCACGCCCAGTCCACAATAGAGACCCAGATCAGAATCAGGTTTATCATCACTCACACACGTCAGGAAATCTGTTTTTTTGTGACAGCAGTACAGTGCGATACATAAAATGGCTACAGGACTGTGCACGATTCTCAGGCACCCTGGCGACAGAGAGAGGGCCATTCCTGACGGCTAGACTCTGCACCCTGGCCGCTGAACGCCAAACGCCTCCATCACCACCTCAGAACGGCCCTAACCACCGGACATTTAACCGACCGGTACCTCTCCTCTCCACATCCACTCTATCTGTGTCCTCTGGTCCTAGACTCCCCCACTGTAGGAAACATCCTCTCCACATCCACTCTATCTGTGTCCTCTGGTCCTAGACTCCCCCACTACAGGAAACATCCTCTCCACATCCACTCTATCTGTGTCCTCTCGTCCTAGACTCCCCCACTACAGGAAACATCCTCTCCACATCCACTCTGTCTGTGTCCTCTGGTCCTAGACTCCCCCACTGTAGGAAACATCTTCTCCACATCCACTCTATCTGTGTCCTCTGGTCCTAGACACCCCTCTATAGGAAACATCTTCTCCACATCCATTCTATCTGTGTCCTCTGGTCCTAGACTCCCCCACTAAAGGAAACATCCTCTCCACATCCACTCTGTCTGTGTCCTATGGTCCTAGACTCCCCCACTGTAGGAAACATCTTCTCCACATCCACTCTATCTGTGTCCTCTGGTCCTAGACTCCCCCACTACAGGAAACATCCTCTCCACATCCACTCTATCTGTGTCCTCTGGTCCAAGACTCCCCCAGTATAGGAAACATTCTCTCCACATCCACTCTATCTGTGTCCTCTGGTCCGAGACTCCCCCACTATAGGAAACATCCTCTCCACATCCTCTCTATCTGTGTCCTCTGGTCCTAGACTCCCACACTGTAGGAAACATCCTCTCCACATCCACTCTATCTATTTCCTCTGGTCCTAGACTCCCCCACGATAGGAAGCATCTTCTCCACATCCACTCTATCTGTCTCCTCTGGTCCTAGACTCCCCCACTATAGGAAACATCCTCTCCACATCCACTCTATCTGTATCCTCTGGTCCTAGACTCCCCCACTACAGGAAACATCCTCTCCACATCCACTCTATCTGTGTCCTCTGGTCCTAGACTCCCCCACTATAGGAAACATCCTCTCCACATCCACTCTATCTGTGTCCTCTGGTCCGAGACTCCCCCACTATAGGAAACATCCTCTCCACATCCTCTCTATCTGTGTCCTCTGGTCCTAGACTCCCCCACTGTAGGAAACATCCTCTCCACATCCACTATCTATTTCCTCTGGTCCTAGACTCCCCCACTATAGGAAACATCCTCTCCACATCCACTCTATCTGTGTCCTCTGGTCCAAGACTCCCCCACTATAGGAAACATCCTCTCCACATCCACTCTATCTGTGTCCTCTGGTCCTAGACTCCCCCACTATAGGAAACATCCTCTCCACATCCACTCTATCTGTGTCCTCTGATCCTAGACTTCCCCACGATAGGAAACATCCTCTCCACATCCACTCTGTCTGTGTCCTCTGGTACTAGACTCCCCCACGATAGGAAGCATCTTCTCCACATCCACTCTATCTGTCTCCTCTGGTCCTAGAGTCCCCCACTATAGGAAACATCCTCTCCACATCCACTCTATCTGTATCCTCTGGTCCTAGACTCCCCCACTACAGGAAACATCCTCTCCACATCCACTCTATCTGTGTCCTCTGGTCCTAGACTCCCCCACTATAGGAAACATCCTCTCCACATCCACTCTATCTGTGTCCTCTGGTCCTAGACTCCCCCACTATAGGAAACATCCTCTCCACATCCACTCTATCTGTGTCCTCTGGTCCTAGACTCCCCCACTATAGGAAACATCCTATCCACATCCACTCTGTCTGTGTCCTCTGGTCCTAGACTCCCCCACTATAGGAAACATCCTATCCACATCCACTCTGTCTGTGTCCTCTGGTCCTAGACTCCCCCACTACAGGAAACATCCTCTCCACATCCACTCTATCTGTGTCCTCTGGTCCTAGACGCCCCCACTATAGGAAACATCCTCTCCACATCCACTCTATCTGTGTCCCCTGGTCCCAGACTCCCCCACTATAGGAAACATCCTCTCCACATCCACTCTATCTGTGTCCTCTGGTCCTAGACTCCCCCACTATAGGAAACATCCTATCCACATCCACTCTGTCTGTGTCCTCTGGTCCTAGACTCCCCCACTACAGGAAACATCCTCTCCACATCCACTCTATCTGTGTCCTCCGGTCCTAGACTCCCCCACTACAGGAAACACCCTCTCCACATCCACTCTATCTGTGTCCTCTGGTCCAAGACTACCCCACTGTAGGAGAGGAGGACTGAGGCCATGGTGGGGATTCCTCCTGTGGATGCTGTAGATACGTGGCAAGTGTGGACGGCGTCCATGACGGCTGAGTTCTGCAACGTGTGTCCACGGTTCTGGGCAGTTTCTCACAGAATAGAGCGTTACAGTCACACAGAATGTGCACCGCACACAGATCATCGGGTGCAAGGTAGATAACAAAGTAGATTGGAAGGTCAAGAGTCGATCTTAATCATTCTAGGGACAAGGGTGACCCCAGCCGTTATCAATACTCTTCAGAGATTGTCTGCCTGGTGTCAGTGGTCACATAACCAGGACTTGTGATCTGCACCGGCTGCTCGTACGACCGTCCACCACCTGCCCCCACGGCTTCACCTCGCCCTGATCGGGGGCTAAGCAGGAGCTACACCTCACCAGGGTGACCTGCTGGCCGGCGGGGGGAAGGAGCCCCTTACCCCTCCGTTGGTAGAGATGCATCACCACTCTGTCACCCACATTTGAGAGATATGATGCATGTTATAGAGAATCGTGGATCTCACCTCATTATTTCTATAGAGTAGCCCATGGTATGTTATTGCTTCCTGTACAGTACTGTGCAGATATACATAGTCAGGATATATATATATATATAAATTATATTGTACGGTACTGTGTAGATGTACATAGCCGGGATATATATATATTGTACGGTACTCTGCAGATATAAATATATAGCTGGGATAAATATATATATATTGTACGGTACTCTGCAGATATATATATATATATATAGCTGGGATAAATATATATATATTGTATGGTACTGTGCATATATATTTAGCTGGGATAAATATATATATATATATTGTACAGTACTATGCAGATATATATATTGTACGGTACTATGCAGATATATATAGCTGGGATAAATATATATATATTGTACGGTACTATGCAGATATATATAGCTGGGATATATATATATATATATATATATATATATATATATATATATATACTGTGTCTGTCAATGGGGATCAGAGATTTGGCGGGAGCAAAGGATGTTGGGAATGGTGAGGGTGGAGCGCTGTGGGAGGGGAGTGGGACAAGGGGCAGAGAAGGAGTGACAGGGGCAGGGTGGGAAGGGGCGGTTGCACGACACCAGGCGAGGTCATTTGATTCCAAGCTATGGAGTCGGGCTGCCTGCTTGGAGGGTAAGGGTCACCAGCCCCTGCGCCGCCATAATGATAACTCACGGGGTGAAGATCCCTTCGACGCAGGCGGGGGTGGGGGGGTCTGGGGTTCTGTTGCCAGGTCTGGTGGCAGAATCAGGCACGATAGAAATGATAGAGGCTTTTATGAACAGAGTCACAAAGAAGTACAGCGCAGAAGCTGGCCCTTTGGCCCATCGAGTCCCTGCCAGACCATTTAAACTGCCCACTCCCATTGACCTGCACCAGCTCTCCACACCCCTCACATCTCCACCACTCGTGCCAGCAGCTCATTCCCCACTCTCAACACCCTCGGAGTGAAGAGGTACCCCCTCGTGTTCCCCTTGAACCATTACCTCTAATTGTAGTCCCACCGAACCAGTGTGGATAACACTAAGTTTAACAGTACCAGTCACCCCGGTTCGATTCCCATCACACAGTAGTGTAGTGATTAACACAACGTTTTACAGTACCAGTGACCCGGGTTAGATTCCCATCACACGGTAGTGTAGTGATTAACACAACGTTTTACAGTACCAGTGACCCGGGTTCGATTCCCATCACACAGTAGTGTAGTGATTAACACAACGTTTTACAGTACCGGTGAACCGGGTTCGATTCCCATCACACGGTAGTGTAGTGATTAACACAACGTTTTGCAACACCGGTGACCCGGGTTCGATTCCCATCACACGATAGTGTAGTGATTAGCACAACGTTTTACAGTACCAGTGACCCGGGTTCGATTCCCATCACACGGTAGTGTAGTGATTAACACAACGTTTTACAGTACCAGTGACCCGGGTTCGATTCCCATCACACGGTAGTGTAGTGATTAACACAACGTTTTACAGTACCGGTGACCCGGGTTCGATTCCCATCACACGGTAGTGTAGTGATTAACACAACGTTTTACAGTACCGGTGACCCGGGTTCGATTCCCATCACACGGTAGTGTAGTGATTAACACAACGTTTTACAGTACCGGTGACCCGGGTTCGATTCCCATCACACGGTAGTGTAGTGATTAACACAACGTTTTTCAGTACCAGTGACCCGGGTTCGATTCCCATCACACGGTAGTGTAGTGATTAACACAACGTTTTACAGTACCAGTGACCCGGGTTCGATTCCCATCACACGGTAGTGTAGTGATTAACACAACGTTTTACAACACCGGTGACCCGGGTTCGATTCCCATCACACGGTAGTGTAGTGATTAACACAATGTTTTACAGTACCAGTGACCCGGGTTCGATTCCCATCACACGGTATTGTAGTGATTAACACAACGTTTTACAACACCGGTGACCCGGGTTCGATTCCCATCACACGGTAGTGTACTGATTAACACAACGTTTTACAGTACCAGTGACCCGGGTTCGATTCCCATCACACGGTAGTGTAGTGATTAACACAACGTTTTACAGTACCAGTGACCCGGGTTCCATTCCCATCACACGGTAGTGTAGTGATTAACACAACGTTTTACAGTACCAGTGACCCGGGTTCGATTCCCATCACACGGTGGTGTAGTGATTAACACAACGTTTTACAGTACCAGTGACCCGGGTTCGATTCCCATCACACGGTAGTGTAGTGATTAACACAACGTTTTACAGTACCAGTGACCCGGGTTCGATTCCCATCACACGGCAGTGTAGTGATTAACACAACGTTTTACAGTACCAGTGACCCGGGTTCGATTCCCATCACACGGTAGTGTAGTGATTAACACAACGTTTTACAGTACCAGTGACCCGGGTTCGATTCCCATCACACGGTAGTGTAGTGATTAACACAACGTTTTACAGTACCAGTGACCCGGGTTCGATTCCCATCACACGGCAGTGTAGTGATTAACACAACGTTTTACAATACCAGTGACCCGGGTTCGATTCCCATCACACGGTAGTGTAGTGATTAACACAACGTTTTACAGTACCAGTGACCCGGGTTCGATTCCCATCACACGGCAGTGTAGTGATTAACACAACGTTTTACAGTACCAGTGACCCGGATTCGATTCCCATCACACGGCAGTGTAGTGATTAACACAACGTTTTACATACCAGTGACCCGGGTTCGATTCCCATCACACGGTAGTGTAGTGATTAACACAACGTTTTGCAACACCGGTGACCCGGGTTCGATTCCCATCACACGATAGTGTAGTGATTAGCACAACGTTTTACAGTACCAGTGACCCGGTTCGATTCCCATCACACGGTAGTGTAGTGATTAACACAACGTTTTACAGTACCAGTGACCCGGGTTCGATTCCCGTCACACGGTAGTGTAGTGATTAACACAACGTTTTACAGTACCGGTGACCCGGGTTCGATTCCCATCACACGGTAGTGTAGTGATTAACACAACGTTTTACAGTACCGGTGACCCGGGTTCGATTCCCATCACACGGTAGTGTAGTGATTAACACAACGTTTTACAGTACCGGTGACCGGGTTCGATTCCCATCACACGGTAGTGTAGTGATTAACACAACGTTTTACAGTACCAGTGACCCGGGTTCGATTCCCATCACACGGTAGTGTAGTGATTAACACAACGTTTTACAGTACCAAGTGACCCGGGTTCGATTCCCCATCACACGGTAGTGTAGTGATTAACACAACGTTTTACAGTACCAGTGACCGGGTTCGATTCCATCACACGGTAGTGTAGTGATTAACACAACGTTTTACAGTACCAGTGACCCGGGTTCGATTCCCATCACACGGTAGTGTAGTGATTAACACAACGTTTTACAGTACCAGTGACCCGGGTTCGATTCCCATCACACGGTAGTGTAATGATTAACACAACGTTTTACAGTACCAGTGACCCGGGGTTCCATTCCCATCACACGGTAGTGTAGTGATTAACACAACGTTTTACAGTACCAGTGACCCGGGTTCCATTCCCATCACACGGTAGTGTAGTGATTAACACAACGTTTTACAGTACCAGTGACCCGGGTTCGATTCCCATCACACGGTAGTGTAGTGATTAACACAACGTTTTACAGTACCAGTGACCCGGGTTCGATTCCCATCACACGGTAGTGTAGTGATTAACACAACGTTTTACAGTACCAGTGACCCGGGTTCCATTCCCATCACACGGTAGTGTAGTGATTAACACAACGTTTTACCGTACCAGTGACCCGGGTTCCATTCCCATCACACGGTAGTGAAGTGATTAACACAACGTTTTACAGTACCAGTGGACCCGGTTCCATTCCCATCACACGGTAGTGTAGTGATTAACACAACGTTTTTACAGTACCAGTGACCCGGGTTCGATTCCCATCACACGGTAGTGTAGTGATTAACACAACGTTTTACAGTACCAGTGACCCGGGTTCGATTCCCATCACACGGTAGTGTAGTGATTAACGCAACGTTTTACAGTACCAGATGACCCGGGTTCCATTCCCATCACACGGTAGTGTAGTGATTAACACAACGTTTTACAGTACCAGTGACCCGGGTTCGATTCCCATCACACGGTAGTGTAGTGATTAACACAACGTTTTACAGTACCAGTGACCCGGTTCGATTCCATCACACGGTAGTGTAGTGGTTAACACAACGTTTTACAGTACCAGTGACCCGGGTTCGATCCCATCACACGGTAGTGTAGTGATTAACACAACGTTTTACAGTACCAGTGACCCGGGTTCCATTCCCATCACACGGTAGTGTAGTGATTAACACAACGTTTTACAGTACCAGTGACCCGGGTTCGATTCCCATCACACGGTAGTGTAGTGATTAACGCAACGTTTTACAGCACCTGTGATTACTACCTTTGCCGGTCCCGCTTCTCAACTTCCTTCCTAACTCCCTGTTGTCTGCTTTCAGGGCCTCGTCCCTTTTCCTATCTGTGTCGTTGGTATCTGTCTGTCCCCCTGATAGAGTCCCCTGTCCACTCTTGCGTTCCTCTTCCTTTCCCTACCCTGCAGAGCCACAGGGCCACTGTCGCTTCCCCCAGGTAGGTCATCCCCCCGACCAGCCAGCACTGAAAGTGGAGCACTTATTGTTAAGCGGGACAGCCACAAGGGTACTCTCCGCAACTTTACACCCTCTCTTCCATCTCCTTTCGGTCTCCTGTGGCCCCTGAAAGTGGCTCCTCACTTTCCCTGACCAGACGAAGCTCCAGTTCCTGAACACGGTCCCGTAGCAGCTGCAGCTCGATGCTCCGGGAGCAGATCTGGCCACGGGGAGGCTGAAGGTCAGAAAACCGGCCCCACGATGGGGGAACGGTTTGTACTCCGATAATAAATGCACTTTGAACTTCGACCTCAGCATTGATGGCTGTCTGTTCTGTCTGCCTTCATCTTTCAGCTCGTTCTACCGGAATATTCCATCCACGGCCTGTTCTGTGTCATGTTCACCTTGTGCGGGAGAGTGGGTGACCCTGGGGCTGAACATCCACTGCTCTTCTACCATCTCTGGAGGTGAGCGTCGGCTTCCTGGGGCAGTTGTCCCAAAACTCACTGACACCAGGGACTGAGGGATTTCAAATCCAGATCCCTCCACAACATCCTGTCACTCATTCCCAGGGTCAGACACAGAGTGAATCTCCCTCCACAACCATCCTGTCACTCATTCCCAGGGTCAGACACAGAGTGAATCTCCTCCACACTGTCCAATCACAGACTCCCGGGGTTCAGACACAGAGTGAATCTCCCTCCACACTGTCCAATCACAGACTCCCGGGGTCAGACACAGAGTGAATCTCCCTCCACACCGTCCCATCACAGACTCCCGGGGTCAGACACAGAGTGAGTCTCACTCCACACCGTCCCATCACACACTCCCGGGGTCAGACACAGAGTGAATCTCCCTCCACACTGTCCAATCACACACTCCCGGGGTCAGACACAGAGTGAATCTCCCTCCACAACATCCTGTCACTCATTCCCAGGGTCAGACACAGAGTGAATCTCCCTCCACAACATCCTGTCACTCATTCCCAGGGTCAGACACAGAGTGAATCTCCCTCCACAACATCCTGTCACTCATTCCCAGGGTCAGACACAGAGTGAATCTCCCTCCACACCGTCCCATCACACACTCCCGGGGTCTGCACAGAATGAATCCCCTCCACACCGTCCCATCACACACTCCCGGGGTCATGCACAGATTGAATACCCTCCACACCGTCCCATCACACACTCCCGGGGTCAGACACAGAGTGAAGCTCCCTCCACACCGTCCCATCACACACTCCCGGGGTCAGACACAGAGTGACCCTCCCTCCACACCGTCCCATCACACACTCCCGGGGTCTGCACAGATTGAATACCCTCCACACCGTCCCATCACACACTCCCGGGGTCAGACACAGAGTGAATCTCCCTCCACACTGTCTCATCACACACTCCCGGGGTCAGACACAGAGTGAATCTCCCTCCACACCGTCCCATCACACATTCCCGGGGTCAGACACAGAGTGAATCTCCCTCCACACTGTCTCATCACACACTCCCGGGGTCAGACACAGAGTGAATCTCCCTCCACACCGTCCCATCACACCCTCCCGGGGTCAGACACAGAGTGAATCTCCCTCACACTGTCCCATCACACACTCCCGGGGTCAGACACAGAGTAAATATCCCTCCACACCCTCCCATGACACACTCCTGGGTCAGACACAGAGTGACTCTCCCTCCACATCGTCCACTCACACACTCCCGAGGTCAGACACAGAGTGAAGCTCCCTCCGCACCGTCCCATCACACACTCCCGGGGTCAGACACAGAGTGCCCCTCCCTCCACACCGTCCCATCACACACTCCGGGGTCAGACACAGAGTGAAGCTCCCTCCACACCGTCCCATCACACAGTCCCGGGTTCAGACACAGAGTGAATCTCCCTCCACACCGTCCCAACACACACTCCCAGGGTCAGACACAGAGTGACCTTCCCTCCACACCGTCCCATTACACACTCCCGGGGTCAGAGGACCAGAGTGAATCTCCCTCCACACCGTTCCATCACACACTCCCGGGGTCAGACACAGAGTGAATCTCCCTCCACACCGTCCCATCATACACTCTCCCGGGGTCAGACACAGAGTGAATCTCCCTCCACACCGTCCCATCACACACTCCCGGGGTCAGACACAGAGTGCCCCTCACTCCACACCGTCCCTTCAAACTCTCCCGGGGTCAGACATAGAGTGAATCTCCCTCCACACCATCCCATCACACACTCCCTGGGTCAGACACAGAGTGACCCTCCCTCCACACCGTCCCACCATACACTCCCGAGGTCAGACACAGAGTGAATCTCCCTCCACACCGTCCCATCACACACTCCCCGGGTCAGACACAGAGTGAATCTCCCTCCACACCGTCCCACCACACACTCCCGAGGTCAGACACAGAGTGAATCTCCCTCCACACCGTCCCATCACACACTCCCGGGGTCAGACACAGAGTGAATCTCCCTCCACACCGTCCCATCACACACTCCCGGGGTCAGACACAGAGTGAATCTCCCTCCACACCGTCCCATCACACACTCCCTGGGTCAGACACAGAGTGAATCTCCCTCCACACCGTCCCATCACACACTCCCGGGGTCAGACACAGAGTGAATCTCCCTCCACACCGTCCCATCACACACTCCCGGGGTCAGACACAGAATGAATCTCCCTCCACACCGTCCCATCATACACTCCCGGGTCAGACACAGAGTGAATCTCCCTCCCCACCGTCCCATCACACACTCCCGGGGTCAGACACAGAGTGAATCTCCCTCCCCACCGTCCCATCACACACTCCCGGGGTCAGACACAGAGTGAATCTCCCTCCACACTGTCCCAAGGGAGAAGTGGATATCATAGACCTGAAGGATCGAATGGTCTGGACCACCTGCCCTGAGGGAGACTCGGGGTAGAGAGCGGGGTGCCGGAGCTGGCATTGCCTCGTGGTAACCCAGCTACCCCTCGTGTCCCTGCAGGTACTTCCACCGGCCCGCTGACGGCTCGGAGCTGCTGTACGACCCAGCCTCGGTCATGAGTGCTGAGATCCTCAATTACTACCAGAAGGAATCCTGGTGCAAGCTCTCCTTCTATCTCATCTCCTTCTTCTATTACCTGTACAGGTGAGTGCAAGCGGGCAGTTCTCAGGAGCCTGATGGTTGAGCGGTAATAACTGTTCCTGAACCTGGTGGTGTGGGACCTGAGGCTCCTGTACCTCCTTCCCGATGGAACCAGTTCAGAGTTGAGGTTCTCCTCACTGGTTCAGGAGCCTGATAGTTGAGGGGTAATAACTGTTCCTGAACCTGGTGGTGTGGGACCTGAGGCTCCTGTACCTCCTTCCCGATGGAATCAGTTCAGAGTTGAGGTTATCCTCTCTGGTTCAGGAGCCTGATGGTTGAGGGGTAATAACTGTTCCTGAACCTGGTGGTGTGGGACCTGAGGCTCCTGTACCTCATTCCCGATGGAATCAGTTCAGAGTTGAGGTTATCCTCACTGGTTCAGGAGCCTGATGGTTGAGGGGTAATAACTGTTCCTGAACCTGGTGGTATGGGACCTGAGGCTCCTGAGAAGAGAGCCTGACCTCGGTGATGGGGGTAAGTGGGGGGTGTGTGGAACGTCCTGCCAGGGGTGGTGTAGAGACAGATACATTAGGGACATTTAAGGTGATCGGGGGTAAGTGGTGGGTGTGTGGAACGTCCTGCCAGGGGTGGTGTAGAGACAGATACATTAGGGACATTCAAGGTGATCGGGGGTAAGTGGGGGGTGTGTGGAACGTCCTGCCAGGGGTGGTGTAGAGACAGATACATTAGGACATTTAAGGTGATCGGGGGTAATTGGGGGGTGTGTGGAACGTCCTGCCAGGGGTGGTGTAGAGACAGATACATTAGGGACATTTAAGGTGATCGGGGGTAAGTGGGGGGTGTGTGGAACGTCCTACCAGGGGTGGTGTAGAGACAGATACATTAGGGACATTTAAGGTGATCGGGGTAAGTGGGTGGTGTGTGGAACGTCCTGCCAGGGGTCGTGTAGAGACAGATACATTAGGGACATTTAAGGTGATCGGGGGTAAGTGGGGGGTGTGTGGAACGTACTGCCAGGGGTGGTGTAGAGACAGATACATTAGGGACATTTAAGGTGATCGGGGGTAAGTGGTGGGTGTGTGGAACGTCCTGCCAGGGGTGGTGTGGAGACAGATACATTAGGGACTTTTAAGGAGATCGGGGGTAAGTGGGGGGTGTGTGGAACGTCCTGCCAGGGGAGGTGTAGAGACAGATACATTAGGGACATTTATGGTGATCGGGGGTAAGTGGTGGGTGTGTGGAACGTTCCTGCCAGGGGTGGTGTGGAGACAGATACATTAGGGACTTTTAAGGAGATCGGGGGTAAGTGGGGGGTGTGTGGAACGTCCTGCCAGGGGAGGTGTAGAGACAGATACATTAGGGACATTTATGGTGATCGGGGGTAAGTGGTGGGTGTGTGGAACGTCCTGCCAGGGGTGGTGTGGAGACAGATACATTAGGGACATGTATGGTGATCGGGGGTAACTGGTGGGTGTGTGGAACGTCCTGCCAGGGGTGGTGTAGAGACAGATACATTAGGGACATTTAAGGTGATCGGGGGGTAAATGGGGGGTGTGTGGAACGTCCTGCCAGGGGTGGTGCAGAGACAGATACATTAGGGACAATTAAGGTGATCGGGGGTAAGAGGGGAGTGTGTGGAACGTCCTGCCAGGGGTGGTGCAGAGACAGATACATTAGGGACATTTAAGGTGATCGGGGGTAAGTGGGGGGTGTGTGGAACGTCCTGCCAGGGGAGGTGTAGAGACAGATACATTAGGGACATTTATGGTGATCGGGGGTAAGTGGTGGGTGTGTGGAACGTCCTGCCAGGGGTGGTGTGGAGACAGATACATTAGGGACATGTATGGTGATCGGGGGTAACTGGTGGGTGTGTGGAACGTCCTGCCAGGGGTGGTGTAGAGACAGATACATTAGGGACATTTAAGGTGATCGGGGTAAATGGGGGGTGTGTGGAACGTCCTGCCAGGGGTGGTGCAGAGACAGATACATTAGGGACAATTAAGGTGATCGGGGGTAAGAGGGGAGTGTGTGGAACGTCCTGCAGGGGTGGTGCAGAGACAGATACATTAGGGACAATTAAGGTGATCGGGGGTAAGAGGGGGGTGTGTGGAACGTCCTGCCAGGGGTGGTGTAGAGACAGATACATTAGGGACATTTAAGGTGATCGGGGGTAAGTGGGGGGTGTGTGGAACGTCCTGCCAGGGTGGTGTGGAGACAGATACATTAGGGACATTTAAGGTGATCGGGGGTAAGTGGGGGGTGTGTGGAACGTCCTGCCAGGGGTGGTGTAGAGACAGATACATTAGGGACATTTAAGGTGATCGGGGTAAGTGGTGGGTGTGTGGAACGTCCTGCCAGGGGTGGTGTAGATACAGGTACATTAGGGACATTTAAGGTGATCGGGGGTATGTGGGGGGTGTGTGGAACGTCCTGCCAGGGGTGGTGTAGAGACAGATACATTAGGGACATTTAAGGTGATTGGGGTAAGTGGGGGGTGTGTGGAACGTCCTGCCAGGGGTGGTGTAGAGACAGATACATTAGGGACATTTAAGGTGATCGGGGGTAAGAGGGGGGTGTGTGGAACGTCCTGCCAGGGGTGGTGTAGATACAGGTACATTAGGGACATTTAAGGTGATCGGGGGTATGTGGGGGGTGTGTGGAACGTCCTGCCAGGGGTGGTGTAGAGACAGATACATTAGGGACATTTAAGGTGATTGGGGTAAGTGGGGGGTGTGTGGAACGTCCTGCCAGGGGTGGTGTAGAGACAGATACATTAGGGACATTTAAGGTGATCGGGGGTAAGAGGGGGGTGTGTGGAACGTCCTGCCAGGGGTGGTGTAGATACAGGTACATTAGGGACATTTAAGGTGATCGGGGGTATGTGGGGGGTGTGTGGAACGTCCTGCCAGGGGTGGTGTAGAGACAGATACATTAGGGACATTTAAGGTGATTGGGGTAAGTGGGGGGTGTGTGGAACGTCCTGCCAGGGGTGGTGTAGAGACAGATACATTAGGGACATTTAAGGTGATTGGGGTAAGTGGTGGGTGTGTGGAACGTCCTGCCAGGGGTGGTGTAGAGACAGATACATTAGGGACATTTAAGGAGATCGGGGGTAAGTGGGGGTGTGTGGAACGTCCTGCCAGGGGTGGTGCAGAGACAGATACATTAGGGACATTTATGGTGATCGGGGGTAAGTGGTGGGTGTGTGGAACGTCCTGCCAGGGGGTGGTGTGGAGACAGATACATTAGGGACATGTATGGTGATCGGGGGTAACTGGTGGGTGTGTGGAACGTCCTGCCAGGGGTGGTGTAGAGACAGATACATTAGGGACATTTAAGGTGATCGGGGGTAAATGGGGGGTGTGTGGAACGTCCTGCCAGGGGTGGTGCAGAGACAGATACATTAGGGACAATTAAGGTGATCGGGGGTAAGAGGGGAGTGTGTGGAACGTCCTGCCAGGGGTGGTGCAGAAACAGATACATTAGGGACAATTAAGGTGATCGGGGGTAAGAGGGGGGTGTGTGGAACGTCCTGCCAGGGCTGGTGTAGAGACAGATACATTAGGGACATTTAAGGTGATCGGGGGTAAGTGGGGGGGTGTGTGGAACGTCCTGCCAGGGGTGGTGTGGAGACAGATACATTAGGGACATTTAAGGTGATCGGGGGTAAGTGGGGGGGTGTGTGGAACGTCCTGCCAGGGGTGGTGTAGAGACAGATACATTAGGGACATTTAAGGTGATCGGGGTAAGTGGTGGGTGTGTGGAACGTCCTGCCAGGGGTGGTGTAGATACAGGTACATTAGGGACATTTAAGGTGATCGGGGTAAGTGGGGGGTGTGTGGAACGTCCTGCCAGGGGTGGTGTAGAGACAGATACATTAGGGACATTTAAGGTGATAGGGGGTAAGAGGGGGGTGTGTGGAACGTCCTGCCAGGGGTGGTGTAGATACAGGTACATTAGGGACATTTAAGGTGATCGGGGGTATGTGGGGGGTGTGTGGAACGTCCTGCCAGGGGTGGTGTAGAGACAGATACATTAGGGACATTTAAGGTGATTGGGGTAAGTGGGGGGTGTGTGGAACGTCCTGCCAGGGGTGGTGTAGAGACAGATACATTAGGGACATTTAAGGTGATCGGGGGTAAGAGGGGGGTGTGTGGAACGTCCTGCCAGGGGTGGTGTAGATACAGGTACATTAGGGACATTTAAGGTGATCGGGGGTATGTGGGGGGTGTGTGGAACGTCCTGCCAGGGGTGGTGTAGAGACAGATACATTAGGGACATTTAAGGTGATTGGGGTAAGTGGGGGGTGTGTGGAACGTCCTGCCAGGGGTGGTGTAGAGACAGATACATTAGGGACATTTAAGGTGATTGGGGGTAAGTGGTGGGTGTGTGGAACGTCCTGCCAGGGGTGGTGTAGAGACAGATACATTAGGGACATTTTAGGTTATCGGGGTAAGTGGGGGGGGGGGTGTGGAACGTCCTGCCAGGGGTGGTGTGGAGACAGATACATTAGGGACATTTAAGGTGATTGGGGTAAGTGGTGGGTGTGTGGAACGTCCTGCCAGGGGTGGTGTAGAGACAGACACATTAGGGACATTTAAGGTGATCGGGGGTAAGAGGGGGGTGTGTGGAACGTCCTGCCAGGGGTGGTGTAGAGACAGATACATTAGGGACATTTAAGTTGAACGGGGGTAAGTGGGGGGTGTGTGGAACGTCCTGCCAGGGGTGGTGTAGAGACAGATACATTAGGGACATTTAAGGTAATCGGGGGTAAGTGGGGGGTGTGTGGAACGTCCTGCCAGGGGTGGTGTAGAGACAGATACATTAGGGACATTTAAGGTGATCGGGGGTAAGTGGGGGGTGTGTGGAACGTCCTGCCAGGGGTGGTGTAGAGACAGATACATTAGGGACATTTAAGGTGATCGGGGGTAAGTGGGGGGTGTGTGGAACGTCCTGCCAGGGGTGGTGTAGAGACAGATACATTAGGGACATTTAAGGTGATCGGGGTAAGTGGGGGGTGTGTGGAATGTCCTGCCAGGGGTGGTGTAGAGACAGATACATTAGGGACATTTAAGGTGATGGGGGTAAGTGGTGGGTGTGTGGAACGTCCTGCCAGGGGTGGTGTAGAGACAGATACATTAGGGACATTTAAGGTGATCTGGGGTAAGTGGGGGGTGTGTGGAACGTCCTGCCAGGGGTGGTGTAGAGACAGATACATTAGGGACATTTAAGGTGATTGGGGTAAGTGGTGGGTCTGTGGAACGTCCTGCCAGGGGTGGTGTAGAGACAGATACATTAGGGACATTTAAGGTGATAGGGGGGTAAGTGGTGGGTGTGTGGAACGTCCTGCCAGGGGTGGTGTAGAGACAGATACATTAGGGATATTTAAGGTGATCGGGGTAAGTGGGGGGTGTGTGGAACGTCCTGCCAGGGGTGGTGTAGCGACAGATACATTAGGGACATTTAAGGTGATCGGGGTAAGTGGTGGCTGTGTGGAACGTCCTGTCAGGGGTGGTGTAGATACAGGTACATTAGGGACATTTCAGGTGATCGGGGGTAAGTGGTGGGTATGTGGAACGTCCGGCCAGGGGGGTGCAGAGACAGATACATTAGGGACATTTAAGGTGACCGGGGGTAAGGGGGGGGGGTGTGGAACGTCCTGCCAGGTGTGGTGTAGAGACAGATACATTAGGGACATTTAAGGTGATCGGGGTAAGTGGGGGGGGTGTGGAACGTCCTGCCAGGGGTGGTGTAGAGACAGATACATTAGGGACAATTAAGGTGATCGGGGTAAGTGGGGGGGGTGTGGAACATCCTGCCAGGGGTGGTGTAGAGACAGATACATTAGAGACATTTAAGGTGATCGGGGATAAGTGGGGGGTGTGTGAAACGTCCTGCCAGGGGTGGTGTAGAGACAGATACATTAGGGACATTGAAGGTGATCGGGGTAAGTGGTGGGTGTGTGGAACGTCCTGCCAGGGGTGGTGTAGAGACAGATACATTAGAGACATTTAAGGTGATCGGGGATAAGTGGGGGGAGTGTGGAACGTCCTGCCAGGGGTGGTGTAGAGACAGATACATTAGGGACATTTATGGTGATCGGGGGTAAGTGGTGGGTGTGTGGAATGTCCTGCCAGGGGTGGTGTAGAGACAGATACATTAGGGACATTTAAGTTGATCGGGGTAAGTGGTGGGTGTGTGGAACGTCCTGCCAGGGGTGGTGTGGAGACAGATACATTAGGGACATGTATGGTGATCGGGGGTAACTGGTGGGTGTGTGGAACGTCCTGCCAGGGGTGGTGCAGAGACAGATACATTAGGGACAATTAAGGTGATCGGGGGTAAGAGGGGTGTGTGTGGAACGTCCTGCCAGGGGTGGTGCAGAGACAGATACATTAGGGACAATTAAGGTGATCGGGGGTAAGAGGGGAGTGTGTGGAACGTCCTGCCAGGGGTGGTGCAGAGACAGATACATTAGGGACAATTAAGGTGATCGGGGGTAAGAGGGGTGTGTGTGGAACGTCCTGCCAGGGGTGGTGCAGAGACAGATACATTAGGGACAATTAAGGTGATCGGGGGTAAGAGGGGAGTGTGTGGAACGTCCTGCCAGGGGTGGTGCAGAGACAGATACATGAGGGACATTTAAGGTGATTGGGGTAAGTGGGGGGTGTGTAGAACGTCCTGCCAGGGGTGGTGTAGAGACAGATACATTAGGGACATTTAAGGTGATCGGGGTAAGTGGTGGGTGTGTGGAACGTCCTGCCAGGGGTGGTGCAGAGACAGATACATTAGGGACATTTAAGGTGATCGGGGTAAGTGGGGGGGGTGTGGAACGTCCTGCCAGGGGTGGTGTAGAGACAGATACATTAGGGACATTTAAGGTGATCGGGGATAAGTGGGGGGTGTGTGGAACGTCCTGCCAGGGGTGCTGTAGAGACAGATACATTAGGGACATTTAAGTTGATCGGGGTAAGTGGTGGGTGTGTGGAACGTCCTGCCAGGGGTGGTGTGGAGACAGATACATTAGGGACATGTATGGTGATCGGGGGTAACTGGTGGGTGTGTGGAACGTCCTGCCAGGGGTGGTGCAGAGACAGATACATTAGGGACAATTAAGGTGATCGGGGGTAAGAGGGGAGTGTGTGGAACGTCCTGCCAGGGGTGGTGCAGAGACAGATACATTCGGGACATTTAAGGTGATGGGGGTACGTGGGGGGTGTGTGGAACGTCCTGCCAGGGGTGGTGTGGAGACAGATACATTAGGGACATTTAAGGTGATCGGGGGTAAGTGGGGGGTGTGGGGAACGTCCTGCCAGGGGTGGTGTAGAGACAGATACATTAGGGACATTTAAGGTGATGGGGGTAAGTGGGGGGTGTGTGGAACGTCCTGCCAGGGGTGGTGTAGAGACAGATACATTAGGGACATTTAAGGTGATCGGGGGTAAGTGGGGGGTGTGTGGAACGTCCTGCCAGGGGTGGTGTAGAGACAGATACATTAGGGACATTTAAGGTGATCGGGGGTAAGTGGGGGGTGTGTGGAACGTCCTGCCAGGGGTGGTGTAGAGACAGATACATTAGGGACATTTAAGGTGATCGGGGGTAAGTGGGGGGTGTGGGGAACGTCCTGCCAGGGGTGGTGTAGAGACAGACACATTAGGGGCATTTAAGGTGATCGGGGGTAAGTGGGGGGTGTGTGGAACGTCCTGCCAGGGGTGGTGTAGAGACAGATACATTAGGGACATTTAAGGTGATCGGGGGTACGTGGGGGGTGTGTGGAACGTCCTGCCAGGGGTGGTGTAGAGACAGATACATGAGGGACATTTAAGATGATCGGGGTAAGTGGTCGGGTGTGGAACGTCCTGCCAGGGGTGGTGTAGAGACAGACACATTAGGGGCATTTAAGGTGATCGGGGGTAAGTGGGGGGTGTGTGGAACGTCCTGCCAGGGGTGGTGTGGAGACAGATACATTAGGGACATTTAAGGTGATCGGGGTAAGAGGGGGGTGTGTGGAACGTCCTGCCAGGGGTGGTGTAGAGACAGATACATTAGGGACATTTAAGGTGATCGGGGTAAGTGGGGGGTGTGTGGAACGTCCTGCCAGGGGTGGTGTAGACACAGATACATTAGGGACATTTAAGGTGATCGGGGGTAAGTGGGGGGTGTGTGGAACGTCCTGCCAGGGGTGGTGTAGAGACAGGTACATTAGGGACATTTAAGGTGATCGGGGGTAAGTGGGGGGTGTGTGGAACGTCCTGCCAGGGGTGGTGTAGAGACAGATACATTAGGGACATTTAAGGTGATCGGGGGTAATTGGGGTGTGTGTGGAATGTCCTGCCAGGGGTGGTGTGGACACAGATACATTAGGGACATTTAAGGTGATCGGGGGTAAGTGGGGGTGTGGGGAACGTCCTGCCAGGGGTGGTGTGGAGACAGATACATTAGGGACATTTAATGTAATCGGGGCTAAGTGGGGGGTGTGGAACGTCCTGCCAGGGGTGGTGTAGAGACAGATACATTAGGGACATTTAAGGTGATTGGGGTAAGTGGGGGTGTGTGGAACGTCCTGCCAGGGGTGGTGTTGAGACAGATACATTAGGGACATTTAAGGTGATGGGGGTAAGTGGGGGGTGTGTGGAACGTCCTGCCAGGGATGGTGTAGAGACAGATACATTAGGGACATTTAAGGTGATCGGGGTAAGTGGTGGGTGTGTGGAATGTCCTGCCAGGGGTGCTGTAGAGACAGATACATTAGGGACATTTAAGGTGATCGGGGTAAGTGGTGGGTGTGTGGAATGTCCTGCCAGGGATGGTGTAGAGACAGATACATTAGGGACATTTAAGGTGATCGGGGTAAGTGGGGGTGTGTGGAACTTCCTGCCAGGGGTGGTGTAGAGACAGATACATTAGGGACATTTAAGATGATCGGGGTAAGTGGTGGGTGTGTGGAACGTCCTGCCAGGGGTGGTGTAGAGACAGATACATTAGGGACATTTAAGGTGATCGGGGGTAAGTGGGGTGTGTGTGGAACGTCCTGCCAGGGGTGGTGTAGAGACAGATACATTAGGGACATTTAAGGTGATCGGGGGTAAGTGGGGGGTGTGTGGAACGTCCTGCCAGGGGTGGTGTAGAGACAGATACATTAGGGACATTTAAGGTGATCGGGGTAAGTGGGGGGTGTGTGGAACGTCCTGCCAGGGGTGGTGTAGCGACAGATATATTAGGGGCATTTAAGGTGATCGGGGGTAAGTGGGGGGTGTGTGGAACGTCCTGCCAGGGGTGGTGTAGAGACAGACACATTAGGGGCATTTAAGGTGATCGGGGGTAAGTGGGGGGTGTGTGGAACGTCCTGCCAGGGGTGGTGTGGAGACAGATACATTAGGGGCATTTAAGGTGATCGGGGGTAAGTGGGGGTGTGTGGAACGTCCTGCCAGGGGTGGTGTGGAGATAGATACATTACGGACATTTAATGTAATCTGGGCTAAGTGGGGGGTGTGTGGAATGTCCTGCCAGGGGTGGTGTGGAGACAGATACATTAGGGACATTTAATGTAATCGGGGCTAAGTGGGGGATGTGTGGAACGTCTGCCAGGGGTGGTGTGGAGACAGATACATTAGGGAAATTTAATGTGATCGGGGGTAAGAGGGGGGTGTGTGGAATGTCCTGCCGGGGGTGGTGTAGAGACAGATATATTAGGGGCATTTAAGGTGATCGGGGGTAAGTGGGGGGTGTGTGGAACGTCCTGCCAGGGGTGGTGTAGAGACAGATACATTAGGGGCATTTAAGGTGATCGGGGGTAAGTGGGGGGTGTGTGGAACGTCCTGCCAGGGGTGGTGTGGAGACAGATACATTAAGGACATTTAAGGTGATCGGGTGTGAGTGGTGGGTGTGTGGAACGTCCTGCGAGGGGTGGTGTAGAGACAGACACATTAGGGGCATTTAAGGTGATCGGGGGTAAGTGGGGGGTGTGTGGAACGTCCTGCCAGGGGTGGTGTGGAGACAGATACATTAGGGGCATTTAAGGTGATCGGGGGTAAGTGGGGGTGTGTGGAACGTCCTGCCAGGGGTGGTGTGGAGATAGAAACATTACGGACATTTAATGTAATCGGGGCTAAGTGGGGGGTGTGTGGAATGTCCTGCCAGGGGTGGTGTGGAGACAGATACATTAGGGACATTTAATGTAATCGGGGCTAAGTGGGGGGTGTGTGGAATGTCCTGCCAGGGGTGGTGTAGAGACAGATACATTAGGGACATTTAAGGTGATCAGGGTAAGTGGTGGGTGTGTGGAACGTCCTGCCAGGGGTGGTGTAGAGACAGATACATTAGGGACATTTAAGGTGATCGGGGGTAAGTGGGTGGTGTGTGGAACGTCCTGCCAGGGGTGGTGTGGAGACAGATACATTAGGGACATTTAAGGTGATCGGTGATAAGTGGGGGGTGTGTGGAACGTCCTGCCAGGGGTGGTGTAGAGACAGATATATTAGGGACATTTAAGGTGATGGGGGTACGTGGGGGGTGTGTGGAACGTCCTGCCAGGGGTGGTGTGGAGACAGATATATTAGGGACATTTAAGGTGATGGGGGTACGTGGGGGGTGTGTGGAACGTCCTGCCAGGGATGGTGTAGAGACAGATACATTAGGGACATTTAAGGTGATCGGGGTAAGTGGTGGGTGTGTGGAATGTCCTGCCAGGGGTGGTGTAGAGACAGATACATTAGGGACATTTAAGGTGATCGGGGTAAGTGGTGGGTGTGTGGAATGTCCTGCCAGGGGTGGTGTAGAGACAGATACATTAGGGACATTTAAGGTGATCGGGGTAAGTGGTGGGTGTGTGGAATGTCCTGCCAGGGATGGTGTAGAGACAGATACATTAGGGACATTTAAGGTGATCGGGGTAAGTGGGGGTGTGTGGAACTTCCTGCCAGGGGTGGTGTAGAGACAGATATATTAGGGACATTTAAGGTGATCGGGGGTAAGTGGGGGGTGTGTGGAACGTCCTGCCAGGGGTGGTGTAGAGACAGATACATTAGGGACATTTAAGATGATCGGGGTAAGTGGTGGGTGTGTGGAACGTCCTGCCAGGGGTGGTGTAGACACAGATACATTAGGGACATTTAAGGTGATCGGGGGTAAGTGGTGGGTGTGTGGAACATCCTGCCAGGGGTGGTGTAGAGACAGATACATTAGGGGCATTTAAGGTGATGGGGGGTAAGTGGGGGGTGTGTGGAACGTCCTGCCAGGGATGGTGTAGAGACAGATATATTAGGGACATTTAAGATGATCGGGGTAAGTGGTGGGTGTGTGGAACGTCCTGCCAGGGGTGGTGTGGAGACAGATACATTAGGGACATTTAAGGTGATCGGGGGTAAGTGGGGTGTGTGTGGAACGTCCTGCCAGGGGTGGTGTAGAGACAGATACATTAGGGACATTTAAGGTGATCGGGGTAAGTGGGGGGTGTGTGGAACGTCCTGCCAGGGGTGGTGTGGAGACAGATACATTAGGGACATTTAAGGTGATCGGGGTAAGTGGGGGGTGTGTGGAACGTCCTGCCAGGGGTGGTGTAGAGACAGATACATTAGGGACATTAAGGTGCTCGGGGGTAAGTGGGGGGTGTGTGGAACGTCTGCCAGGGGTGGTGTAGAGACAGATACATTATGGACATTAAAGGTGATCGAGGTAAGTGGTGGGTGTGTGGAACGTCCTGTCGGGGGTGGTGTAGATACAGGTACATTAGGGACATTTAAGGTGACCGGGGTAAATGTTGGGTCGTGTGGAATGTCCTAGCCGGGGTGGTGTAGAGACAGATACATTAGGGACATTTAAGGTGATCGGGGGTATGTGGGGGTGTGTGGAACGTCCTGCCAGGGGTGGTGTGGAGACAGATACATTAGGGACATTTAAGGTGATCGGGGGTATGTGGGGGGTGTGTGGAACGTCCTGCCAGGGTGGTGTAGAGACAGATACATTAAGGACATTTAAGGTGATCGGTGTGAGTGGGGGGTGTGTGGTACATCCTGCCAGGGTGGTGTAGAGACAGATACACACAATGCTGTAGGAGCACAGCAGGTCAGGAAGCGTCTGTGTAAAAAAGTAGTTGAAGATTCGGGCCGAAACCGTTCAGCAGGACAGTCTCCCAACATCCACGACACCAACTGACTCCCCCACGATACCGAATCCTCAATCGTAGACACAGACACCCCCCATAATAAAACCCTCCACAGCTACTGACTCAGCACACTCACTGAATCCCCCACGGTCACTCTTCCCGTCACTGACTCACCACACACTGAATCCCTCACGGTCACTGTCCCCGTCACTGACTCACCACACACTGAAATCCCAACGGACACTCTCCCCGTCACTGACTCACCACACACTGAATCCCCCACGGACACTCTCCCCGTCACTGACTCACCACACACTGAATCCCCCACGGACACTCTCCCCGTCACTGACTCACCACACACTGAATCCCTCACCGGTCACTGTCCCCGTCACTGACTCACCACACACTGAATCCCTCACGGACACTCTCCCCGTCACTGCCTCACCACACACTGAATCCCTCACGGTCACTGTCCCCGTCACTGACTCACCACACACTGAATCCCCACGGACACTCTCCCCGTCACTGACTCACCACACACACTGAATCCCCCACGGACACTCTCCCGGTCACTGACTCACCACACACTGAATCCCCCACGGACACTCTCCCCGTCACTGACTCACCACACACTGAATCCCCCACGGACACTCTCCCCGTCACTGACTCACCACACACTGAATCCCCCACGGACACTCTCCCCGTCACTGACTCACCACACACTGAATCCCCCACGGACACTCTCCCCGTCACTGACTCACCACACACTGAATCCCCCACGGACACTCTCCCCGTCACTGACTCACCACACACTGAATCCCCCACGGACACTCTCCCCGTCACTGACTCACCACACCCACTGAATCCCCCACGGACTCTCTCCCTGTCACTGACTCACCACACAGTGAATCCCCCACGGACACTCTCCCCGTCACTGACTCACCACACACTGAATCCCCCACGGGACACTCTCCCCGTCTCTGACTCTCCACACACACTGAATCCCTCACGGACACTCTCCCCGTCACTGACTCACCACACAGTGAATCCCCCACGGACACTCTCCCGTCACTGACTCACCACACAGTGAATCCCTCACGGACACTCTCCCCGTCACTGACTCACCACACACACTGAATCCCCCACGGACACTCTCCCCGTCACTGACTCACCACACACTGAATCCACCCACGGACACTCTCCCCGTCACTGACTCACCACACAGTGAATCCCCCACGGACACTCTCCCCGTCACTGACTCACCACACAGTGAATCCCCCACGGACACTCTCCCCGTCACTGACTCACCACACACTGAATCCCCCACGGACTCTCTCCCTGTCACTGACTCACCACACACACTGAATCCCCCACGGACACTCTCCCCGTCACTGACTCACCACACAGTGAATCCCCCACGGACACTCTCCCCGTCACTGACTCACCACACAGTGAATCCCCCACGGACTCTCTCCCCGTCACTGACTCACCACACAGTGAATCCCCCACGGACACTCTCCCCGTCACTGACTCACCACACACAGAATCCCCCACGGACACTCTCCCCGTCACTGACTCACCACACACTAAATCCCCCACGGACACTCTCCCCGTCACTGACTCACCACACAGTGAATCCCCCACGGACACTCTCCCCATCACTGACTCACCACACACTAAATCCCCCACGGACACTCTCCCCGTCACTGACTCACCACACACTGAATCCCCCACGGACACTCTCCCCGTCACTGACTCACCACACACACTGAATCCCGCACGGACACTCTCCCCGTCACTGACTCACCTCACAGTGAATCCCCCACGGACACTCTCCCCATCACTGACTCACCTCACACTGAATCCCGCACGGACACTCTCCCCGTCACTGACTCACCTCACAGTGAATCCCCCACGGACACTCTCCCCATCACTGACTCACCACACACTGAATCCCCCACGGACACTCTCCCCTCACTGACTCACCACACACTGAATCCCCCACGGACACTCTCCCCGTCACTGACTCACCACACACTGAATCCCCCACGGACACTCTCCCCGTCACTGACTCACCACACACTGAATCCCTCACGGACACTCTCCCCGTCACTGACTCACCACACACAGAATCCCCCACGGACACTCTCCCCGTCACTGACTCACCACTCACTGAATCCCCCACGGACACTCTCCCCGTCACTGACTCACCACAGACACTGAATCCCCCACGGACACTCTCCCCGTCACTGACTCACCACACACTGAATCCCCCACGGACACTCTCCCCGTCACTGACTCACCACACACTGAATCCCCCACGGACACTCTCCCCGTCACTGACTCACCACACACAGAATCCCTCACGGACACTCTCCCCGTCACTGACTCACCACACACTGAATCTCACACGGACACTCTCCCCGTCACTGACTCACCACACACTGAATCCCCCACGGACACTCTCCCCGTCACTGACTCACCACACAGTGAATCCCCCACGGACACTCTCCCCGTCACTGACTCACCACACAGTGAATCCCACACGGACACTCTCCCCGTCACTGACTCACCACACACTGAATCCCTCACGGTCACTCTCCCCGTCACTGACTCACCACACACTGAATCCCCCACGGACACTCTCCCCGTCACTGACTCACCACACACTGAATCCCCCACGGACACTCTCCCCGTCACTGACTCACCACTCACACTGAATCCCCCACGGACACTCTCCCCGTCACTGACTCACCACACACTGAATCCCCCACGGACACTCTCCCCGTCACTGACTCACCACACAGTGAATCCCCCACGGACACTCTCCCCGTCACTGACTCACCACGCACACTGAATCCCTCACGGACACTCTCCCCATCACTGACTCACCACACAGTGAATCCCCCACGGACACTCTCCCCGTCACTGACTCACCACACACTGAATCCCCCACGGACACTCTCCCCGTCACTGACTCACCACACACTGAATCCCCCACGGACACTCTCCCCGTCACTGACTCACCACACACTGAATCCCCCACGGACACTCTCCCCGTCACTGACTCACCACTCACACTGAATCCCCCACGGACACTCTCCCCGTCACTGACTCACCACACACTGAATCCCCCACGGACACTCTCCCCGTCACTGACTCACCACACAGTGAATCCCCCACGGACACTCTCCCCGTCACTGACTCACCACACAGTGAATCCCCCACGGACACTCTCCCCGTCACTGACTCACCACACACAGAATCCCCCACGGACACTCTCCCCGTCACTGACTCACCACAGACACTGAATCCCTCACGGACACTCTCCCCGTCAGTGACTCACCACACACAGAATCCCCCACGGACACTCTCCCCGTCACTGACTCACCACACAGTGAATCCCCCACGGACACTCTCCCCGTCACTGACTCACCACACACTGAATCCCCCACGGACACTCTCCCCATCACTGACTCACCACACACTGAATCCCCCACGGACACTCTCCCCGTCACTGACTCACCACACACTGAATCCCACACGGACACTCTCCCCGTCACTGACTCACCACACACTGAATCCCCCACGGACACTCTCCCCGTCACTGACTCACCACACAGTGAATCCCCCACGGACACTCTCCCCGTCACTGACTCACCACACACTGAATCCCCCACGGACACTCTCCCCGTCACTGACTCACCACACAGTGAATCCCCCACGGACACTCTCCCCGTCACTGACTCACCACACACTGAATCCCCCACGGACACTCTCTCCGTCACTGACTCACCACTCACTGAATCCCTCACGGACACTCTCCCTGTCACTGACACACCACACACTGAATCCCCCACGGACACTCTCCCCGTCACTGACTCACCACACACAGAATACCCCACGGACACTCTCCCCGTCACTGACTCACCACACACTGAATCCCCCACGGACACTCTCCCCATCACTGACTCACCACACACTGAATCCCCCACGGACACTCTCCCCGTCACTGACTCACCACACACTGAATCCCCCACGGACACTCTCCCCGTCACTGACTCACCACACACTGAATCCCCCACGGACACTCTCCCCGTCACTGACTCACCACACACTGAATCCCCCACGGACACTCTCCCCGTCACTGACTCACCACTCACTGAATCCCCCACGGACACTCTCCCCGTCACTGACTCACCACACAGTGAATCCCCCACGGACACTCTCCCCGTCACTGACTCACCACTCACTGAATCCCCCACGGACACTCTCCCCGTCACTGACTCACCACTCACTGAATCCCCCACGGACACTCTCCCCGTCACTGACTCACCACACACTGAATCCCCACGGACACTCTCCCCGTCACTGACTCACCACTCACTGAATCCCCCACGGACACTCTCCCCGTCACTGACTCACCACACACTGAATCCCCCACGGACACTCTCCCCGTCACTGACTCACCACACACACTGAATCCCCCACGGACACTCTCCCCGTCACTGACTCACCACACACTGAATCCCACACGGACACTCTCCCCGTCACTGACTCACCACACACTGAATCCCCCACGGACGCTCTCCCCGTCACTGACTCACCACACACTGAATCCCCCACGGACGCTCTCCCCGTCACTGACTCACCACACAGTGAATCCCCCACGGACACTCTCCCCGTCACTGACTCACCACACAGTGAATCCCCCACGGACACTCTCCCCGTCACTGACTCACCACACACTGAATCCCCCCCGGACACTCTCCCCGTCACTGACTCACCACACACACTGAATCCCCCACGGACACTCTCCCCGTCACTGACTCACCACACACTGAATCCCCCACGGACACTCTCCCCATCACTGACTCACCACACACACTGAATCCCCCACGGACACTCTCCCCGTCACTGACTCACCACACACTGAATCCCCCACGGACACTCTCCCTATCACTGACTCACCACACACTGAATCCCCCACGGTCACTCTCCCCGTCACTGACTCACCACACAGTGAATCCCCCACGGACACTCTCCCCGTCACTGACTCACCACACAGTGAATCCCCCACGGACACTCTCCCCGTCACTGACTCACCACACAGTGAATCCCCCACGGACACTCTCCCCGTCACTGACTCACCACACACTGAATCCCCCACGGACACTCTCCCCGTCACTGAATCACCACACACTGAATCCCCCACGGACACTCTCCCCGTCACTGACTCACCACACACTGAATCCCCCACGGACACTCTCCCCGTCACTGACTCACCACACAGTGAATCCCCCACGGACACTCTCCCCGTCACTGACTCACCACACAGTGAATCCCCCACGGACACTCTCCCCGTCACTGACTCACCACACACTGAATCCCCCACGGACACTCTCCCCGTCACTGACTCACCACACACTGAATCCCCCACGGACACTCTCCCCGTCACTGACTCACCACACACTGAATCCCCCACGGACACTCTCCCTATCACTGACTCACCACACACTGAATCCCCCACGGTCACTCTCCCCGTCACTGACTCACCACACAGTGAATCCCCCACGGACACTCTCCCCGTCACTGACTCACCACACAGTGAATCCCCCACGGACACTCTCCCCGTCACTGACTCACCACACAGTGAATCCCCCACGGACACTCTCCCCGTCACTGACTCACCACACACTGAATCCCCCACGGACACTCTCCCCGTCACTGAATCACCACACACTGAATCCCCCACGGACACTCTCCCCGTCACTGACTCACCACACACTGAATCCCCCACGGACACTCTCCCCGTCACTGACTCACCACACAGTGAATCCCCCACGGACACTCTCCCCGTCACTGACTCACCACACAGTGAATCCCCCACGGACACTCTCCCCGTCACTGACTCACCACACACTGAATCCCCCACGGACACTCTCCCCGTCACTGACTCACCACACACTGAATCCCCCACGGACACTCTCCCCGTCACTGACTCACCACACACTGAATCCCCCACGGACACTCTCCCCGTCACTGACTCACCACACAGTGAATCCCCCACGGACACTCTCCCCGTCACTGACTCACCACACAGTGAATCCCCAACGGACACTCTCCCCGTCACTGACTCACCACACACTGAATCCCCCACGGACACTCTCCCCGTCACTGACTCACCTCACAGTGAATCCCCCACGGACACTCTCCCCGTCACTGACTCACCACACAGTGAATCCCCCACGGACACTCTCCCCGTCACTGACTCACCACACACTGAATCCCCCACGGACACTCTCCCCGTCACTGACTCACCACACAGTGAATCCCCCACGGACACTCTCCCCGTCACTGACTCACCACACAGTGAATCCCCCACGGACACTCTCCCCGTCACTGACTCACCACACACAGAATACCCCACTTACACTCTCCCCTCACTGACTCACCACACACTGAATCCCCCTCGGACACTCTCCCCGTCACTGACTCACCACACAGTGAATCCCCCACGGACACTCTCCCCATCACTGACTCACCACACACACTGAATCCCCCACGGACACTCTCCCCGTCACTGACTCACCACACACTGAATCCCCCACGGACACTCTCCCCGTCACTGACTCACCACTCACTGAATCCCCCACGGACACTCTCCCCGTCACTGACTCACCACACACTGAATCCCTCACGGACACTCTCCCCGTCACTGACTCACCACACACTGAATCCCCCACGGACACTCTCCCCGTCACTGACTCACCACTCACTGAATCCCCCACGGACACTCTCCCCGTCACTGACTCACCTCACAGTGAATCCCCCACGGACACTCTCCCCGTCACTGACTCACCACTCACTGAATCCCCCACGGACACTCTCCCCGTCACTGACTCACCACACACTGAATCCCCCACGGACACTCTCCCCGTCACTGACTCACCACTCACTGAATCCCCCACGGACACTCTCCCCGTCACTGACTCACCACTCACTGAATCCCCCACGGACACTCTCCCCGTCACTGACTCACCACACACTGAATCCCCCACGGACACTCTCCCCGTCACTGACTCACCACACACACTGAATCCCCCACGGACACTCTCCCTGTCACTGACTCACCACACACTGAATCCCCCACGGACACTCTCCCCGTCACTGACTCACCACACACTGAATCCCCCACGGACACTCTCCCCGTCACTGACTCACCACACACTGAATCCCCCACAGACACTCTCCCCGTCACTGACTCACCACACACTGAATCCCCCACGGACACTCTCCCCGTCACTGACTCACCACACACAGTGAATCCCCCACGGACACTCTCCCCGTCACTGACTCACCACACAGTGAATCCCCCACGGACACTCTCCCCGTCACTGACTCACCACAGTCACTGAATCCCCCACGGACACTCTCCCCGTCACTGACTCACCACACACTAAATCCCCCACGGACACTCTCCCCGTCACTGACTCACCACACACTGAATCCCCCACGGACACTCTCCCCGTCACTGACTCACCACACACAGAATCCCCCACGGACACTCTCCCCATCACTGACTCACCACACACACTGAATCCCCCACAGACAGTCTCCCCGTCACTGACTCACCACACACTGAATCCCCCACGGACACTCTCCCCATCACTGACTCACCACACACTGAATCCCCCACGGTCACTCTCCCCGTCACTGACTCACCACACACTGAATCCCCCACGGACACTCTCCCCGTCACTGACTCACCACACACTCTGAATCCCCCACGGACACTCTCCCCGTCACTGACTCACCACTCACTGAATCCCCCACGGACACTCTCCCCGTCACTGACTCACCACAGACTGAATCCCTCACGGTCACTCTCCCCGTCACTGACTCACCACAGACTGAATCCCTCACGGTCACTCTCCCCGTCACTGACTCACCACACACTGAATCCCCCACGGACACTCTCCCCGTCACTGACTCACCACACACTGAATCCCCCACGGACACTCTCCCCATCACTGACTCACCACACACTGAATCCCCCACGGACACTCTCCCCGTCACTGACTCTCCACACACTGAATCCCGCACGGACACTCTCCCCGTCACTGACTCACCACACAGTGAAACCCCCACGGACACTCTCCCCGTCACTGACTCACCACACAGTGAATCCCCCACGGACACTCTCCCCGTCACTGACTCACCACACACAGAATCCCCCACGGACACTCTCCCCTCACTGACTCACCACACACAGAATCCCCCACGGACACTCTCCCCGTCACTGACTCACCACACACTGAATCCCCCACGGACACTCTCCCCATCACTGACTCACCACACAGTGAATCCCCCACGGACACTCTCCCCATCACTGACTCACCACACACACTGAATCCCCCACGGACACTCTCCCCGTCACTGTCTCACCACACACAGAATCCCCCATGGACACTCTCCCCGTCACTGACTCACCACACGCTGAATCCCCCACGGACACTCTCCCCGTCACTGACTCACCACTCACTGAATCCCCCACGGACACTCTCCCCGTCACTGACTCACCACACAGTGAATCCCCCACGGACACTCTCCCCGTCACTGACTCACCACTCACTGAATCCCCCACGGACACTCTCCCCGTCACTGACTCACCACACAGTGAATCCCCCACGGACACTCTCCCCGTCACTGACTCACCACACACTGAATCCCCCACGGACACTCTCCCCGTCACTGACTCACCACAGACACTGAATCCCTCACGGACACTCTCCCCGTCACTGACTCACCACACACTGAATCCCCCACGGACACTCTCCCCGTCACTGACTCACCACACACTGAATCCCCCACGGACACTCTCCCCGTCACTGACTCACCACACACTGAATCCCCCACGGACACTCTCCCCGTCACTGACTCACCACTCACTGAATCCCCCACGGACACTCTCCCCATCACTGACTCACCACTCACTGAATCCCCCACGGACACTCTCCCCGTCACTGACTCACCACACACTGAATCCCCCACGGACACTCTCCCCGTCACTGACTCACCACACACACTGAATCCCCCACGGACACTCTCCCCGTCACTGACTCACCACACAGTGAATCCCCCACGGACACTCTCCCCGTCACTGACTCACCACACACTGAATCCCCCACGGACACTCTCCCCGTCACTGACTCACCACACACTGAATCCCCCACGGACACTCTCCCCGTCACTGACTCACCACACACTGAATCCCCCACGGACACTCTCCCCGTCACTGACTCACCACACACTGAATCCCCCACGGACACTCTCCCCGTCACTGACTCACCACACAATGAATCCCCCACGGACACTCTCCCCGTCACTGACTCACCACTCACTGAATCCCCCACGGACACTCTCCCCGTCACTGACTCACCACACACTGAATCCCCCACGGACACTCTCCCCGTCACTGACTCACCACACAGTGAATCCCCCACGGACACTCTCCCCGTCACTGACTCACCACACACTGAATCCCCCACAGACACTCTCCCCGTCACTGACTCACCACACACTGAATCCCCCACGGACACTCTCCCCGTCACTGACTCACCACAGACACAGAATCCCCCACGGACACTCTCCCCGTCACTGACTCACCACACACTGAATCCCCCACGGACACTCTCCCCGTCACTGACTCACCACACACACTGAATCCCTCACGGACACTCTCCCCGTCACTGACTCACCACAGACACTGAATCCCCAACGGACACTCTCCCCGTCACTGACTCACCACACACTGAATCCCCCACGGACACTCTCCCCGTCACTGACTCACCACACACTGAATCCCCCACGGACACTGTCCCCGTCACTGACTCACCACACACAGAATCCCCCACGGACACTCTCCCCGTCACTGACTCACCACACACTGAATCCCCCACGGACACTCTCCCCGTCACTGACTCACCACACACAGAATCCCCCACGGACACTCTCCCTGTCACTGACTCACCACACACTGAATCCCCCACGGACACTCTCCCCATCACTGACTCACCACTCACTGAATCCCCCACGGACACACTCCCCGTCACTGACTCACCACACAGTGAATCCCCCACGGACACTCTCCCCGTCACTGACTCACCACACACTGAATCCCCCACGGACACTCTCCCCGTCACTGACTCACCACACAGTGAATCCCCCACGGACACACTCCCCGTCACTGACTCACCACACAGTGAATCCCCCACGGACACTCTCCCCGTCACTGACTCACCACACACTGAATCCCCCACGGACACTCTCCCCGTCACTGACTCACCACACACTGAATCCCCCACGGACACTCTCCCCGTCACTGACTCACCACACACACTGAATCCCTCACGGACACTCTCCCCGTCACTGACTCACCACACACAGAATCCCCCACGGACACTCTCCCCGTCACTGACTCACCACACACTGAATCCCCCACGGACACTCTCCCCGTCACTGACTCACCACACACTGCATCCCCCACGGACACTCTCCCCGTCACTGACTCACCACACAGTGAATCCCCCACGGACACTCTCCCCGTCTCTGACTCACCACACACTGAATCCCCCACGGACACTCTCCCCGTCACTGACTCACCACACACTGAATCCCCCACGGACACTCTCCCTGTCACTGACACACCACACACACTGAATCCCCCACGGACACTCTCCCCGTCACTGACTCACCACACACTGAATCCCACACGGACACTCTCCCCGTCACTGACTCACCACACACTGAATCCCCCACGGACACTCTCCCCGTCACTGACTCACCACACACTGAATCCCCCACGGACACTCTCCCCGTCACTGACTCACCACACACTGAATCCCCCACGGACACTCTCCCCGTCACTGACTCACCACACACTGAATCCCCCACGGACACACTCCCCGTCACTGACTCACCACACACTGAATCCCCCACGGACACTCTCCCCGTCACTGACTCACCACACACTGAATCCCCCACGGACACTCTCCCCGTCACTGACTCACCACAGACACTGAATCCCCCACGGACACTCTCCCCGTCACTGACTCACCACACACTGAATCCCCCACGGACACTCTCCCCGTCACTGACTCACCACACACTGAATCCCTCACGGACACTCTCCCCGTCACTGACTCACCACACACTGAATCCCCCACGGACACTCTCCCCGTCACTGACTCACCACACACTGAATCCCCCACGGACACTCTCCCCGTCACTGACTCACCACACAGTGAATCCCCCACGGACACTCTCCCCGTCACTGACTCACCACACACTGAATCCCCCACGGACACTCTCCCCGTCACTGACTCACCACACACTGAATCCCCCACGGGCACTCTCCCCGTCACTGACTCACCACACACTGAATCCCCCACGGACACTCTCCCCGTCACTGACTCACCACACACTGAATCCCCCACGGACACTCTCTCCGTCACTGACTCACCACACACACTGAATCCCCCACGGACACTCTCCCCGTCACTGACTCACCACACACTGAATCCCCCACGGGCACTCTCCCCGTCACTGACTCACCACACACTGAATCCCCCACGGACACTCTCCCCATCACTGACTCACCACACACTGAATCCCCCACGGTCACTCTCCCCGTCACTGACTCACCACACAGTGAATCCCCCACGGACACTCTCCCCATCACTGACTCACCACACAGTGAATCCCCCACGGACACTCTCCCCGTCACTGACTCACCACACACTGAATCCCCCACGGACACTCTCCCCGTCACTGACTCACCACACACTGAATCCCCCACGGACACTCTCCCCGTCACTGACTCACCACACACTGAATCCCCCACGGACACTCTCCCCGTCACTGACTCACCACACACTGAATCCCCCACGGACACTCTCCCCGTCACTGACTCACCACACACAGAATCCCCCACGGACACTCTCCCCGTCACTGACTCACCACACACTGAATCCCCCACGGACACTCTCCCCGTCACTGACTCACCACAGACTGAATCCCTCACGGTCACTCTCCCCGTCACTGACTCACCACAGACTGAATCCCTCACGGTCACTCTCCCCGTCACTGACTCACCACACACTGAATCCCCCACGGACACTCTCCCCGTCACTGACTCACCACACACTGAATCCCCCACGGACACTCTCCCCGTCACTGACTCACCACACATTGAATCCCCCACGGACACTCACCCCGTCACTGACTCACCACACACTGAATCCCCCACGGACACTCTCCCCGTCACTGACTCACCACACAGTGAATCCCCCACGGACACTCTCCCCGTCACTGACTCACCACACAGTGAATCCCCCACGGACACTCTCCCCGTCACTGACTCACCACACACTGAATCCCCCACGGACACTCTCCCCGTCACTGACTCACCACACACACTGAATCCCCCACGGACACTCTCCCCGTCACTGACTCACCACACACAGAATCCCCCACGGACACTCTCTCCGTCACTGACTCACCACATACTGAATCCCTCCCGGACACTCTCCCCGTCACTGACTCACCACAAACACTGAATCCCCCACGGACACTCTCCCCGTCACTGACTCACCACACACTGAATCCCCCACGGACACTCTCCCCGTCACTGACTCACCACACACTGAATCCCCCACGGACACTCTCCCCGTCACTGACTCACCACACAGTGAATCCCCCACGGACACTCTCCCCGTCACTGACTCACCACACACTGAATCCCCCACGGACACTCTCCCCGTCACTGACTCACCACGCAGTGAATCCCCCACGGACACTCTCCCCGTCACTGACTCACCGCACACTGAATCCCCCCCGGACACTCTCCCCGTCACTGACTCACCACACACTGAATCCCCCACGGACACTCTCCCCATCACTGACTCACCACACACACTGAATCCCCCACGGACACTCTCCCCTTCACTGACTCACCACACACTGAATCCCCCACGGACACTCTCCCCGTCACTGACTCACCACACACTGAATCCCCCACGGACACTGTCCCCGTCACTGACTCACCACTCACTGAATCCCCCACGGACACTCTCCCCGTCACTGACTCACCACACACTGAATCCCCCACGGACACTCTCCCCGTCACTGACTCACCACACACTGAATCCCCCACGGACACTCTCCCCGTCACTGACTCACCACACACTGAATCCCCCACGGACACTCTCCCCGTCACTGACTCACCACTCACTGAATCCCCCACGGACACTCTCCCCGTCACTGACTCACCACACACTGAATCCCCCACGGACACTCTCCCCGTCACTGACTCACCACACAGTGAATCCCCCACAGACACTCTCCCCGTCACTGACTCACCACACACTGAATCCCCCACAGACACTCTCCCCGTCACTGACTCACCACACAGTGAATCCCCCACGGACACTCTCCCCGTCACTGACTCACCACACACTGAATCCCCCACGGACACTCTCCCCGTCACTGACTCACCACTCACTGAATCCCCCACGGACACTCTCCCCGTCACTGACTCACCACACACTGAATCCCCCACGGACACTCTCCCCGTCACTGACTCACCACACAGTGAATCCCCCACAGACACTCTCCCCGTCACTGACTCACCACACACTGAATCCCCCACAGACACTCTCCCCGTCACTGACTCACCACACACTGAATCCCCCACGGACACTCTCCCCGTCACTGACTCACCACAGACACAGAATCCCCCACGCACACTCTCCCCGTCACTGACTCACCACACACTGAATCCCCCACGGACACTCTCCCCGTCACTGACTCACCACACACTGAATCCCCCACGGACACTCTCCCCGTCACTGACTCACCACACACTGAATCCCTCACGGACACTCTCCCCGTCACTGACTCACCACAGACACTGAATCCCCCACGGACACTCTCCCCGTCACTGACTCACCACACACAGAATCCCCCACGGACACTCTCCCCGTCACTGACTCACCACACACTGAATCCCCCACGGTCACTCTCCCCGTCACTGACTCACCACACACAGAATCCCCCACGGACACTCTCCCCGTCACTGACTCACCACACACTGAATCCCCCACGGACACTCTCCCCGTCACTGATTCACCACACACTGAATCCCCCACGGACACTCTCCCCGTCACTGACTCACCACACACTGAATCCCCCACGGACACTCTCCCCGTCACTGACTCACCACACACTGAATCCCCCACGGACACTCTCCCCGTCTCTGACTCACCACACACACAGAATCCCCCACGGACACTCTCCCCGTCACTGACTCACCACACACTGAATCCCCCACGGACACTCTCCCCGTCACTGACTCACCACACACTGAATCCCCCACGGACACTCTCCCCGTCACTGACTCACCACACACTGAATCCCCCACGGACACTCTCCCCGTCACTGACTCACCACACACTGAATCCCTCACGGACACTCTCCCCATCACTGACTCACCACACACTGAATCCCCCACGGACACTCTCCCCGTCACTGACTCACCACACACTGAATCCCCCACGGACACTCTCCCCGTCACTGACTCACCACACACTGAATCCCCCACGGACACTCTCCCCGTCACTGACTCACCACACACTGAATCCCCCACGGACACTCTCCCCGTCACTGACTCACCACACACTGAATCCCCCACGGACACTCTCCCCGTCACTGACTCACCACACACTGAATCCCCCACGGACACTCTCCCCGTCACTGACTCACCACACACTGAATCCCCCACGGACACTCTCCCCGTCACTGACTCACCACACACTGAATCCCCCACGGTCACTCTCCCCGTCACTGACTCACCACACAGTGAATCCCCCACGGACACTCTCCCCGTCACTGACTCACCACTCACTGAATCCCCCACGGACACTCTCCCCGTCACTGACTCACCACACACTGAATCCCCCACGGACACTCTCCCCGTCACTGACTCACCACACACTGAATCCCCCACGGACACTCTCCCCGTCACTGACTCACCACACACTGAATCCCCCACGGACACTCTCCCCGTCACTGACTCACCACACACTGAATCCCCCACGGACACTCTCCCCGTCACTGACTCACCACACACTGAATCCCCCACGGACACTCTCCCCGTCACTGACTCACCACTCACTGAATCCCCCACGGACACTCTCCCCGTCACTGACTCACCACACACTGAATCCCCCACGGACACTCTCCCCGTCACTGACTCACCACACACTGAATCCCCCACAGACACTCTCCCCGTCACTGACTCACCACACACACTGAATCCCCCACGGACACTCACCCCGTCACTGACTCACCACACAGTGAATCCCCCACGGACACTCTCCCCGTCACTGACTCACCACACAGTGAATCCCCAACGGACACTCTCCCCGTCACTGACTCACCACACACTGAATCCCCCACGGACACTCTCCCCGTCACTGACTCACCACAGACACAGAATCCCCCACGGACACTCTCCCCGTCACTGACTCACCACACACTGAATCCCCCACGGACACTCTCCCCGTCACTGACTCACCACACACACTGAATCCCTCACGGACACTCTCCCCGTCACTGACTCACCACAGACACTGAATCCCCAACGGACACTCTCCCCGTCACTGACTCACCACACAGTGAATCCCCCACGGACACTCTCCCCGTCACTGACTCACCACACACTGAATCCCCCACGGACACTCTCCCCGTCACTGACTCACCACACAGTGAATCCCCCACGGACACTCTCCCCATCACTGACTCACCACACAGTGAATCCCCCACGGACACTCTCCCCGTCACTGACTCACCACACACTGAATCCCCCACGGACACTCTCCCCATCACTGACTCACCACACACTGAATCCCTCACGGACACTCTCCCCGTCTCTGACTCACCACTCACTGAATCCCCCACGGACACTCTCCCCGTCACTGACTCACCACACACTGAATCCCCCACGGACACTCTCTCCGTCACTGACTCACCACACAGTGAATCCCCCACGGACACTCTCCCCGTCACTGACTCACCACACACTGAATCCCCCACGGACACTCTCCCCGTCACTGACTCACCACACACTGAATCCCCCACGGACACTCTCCCCGTCACTGACTCTCCACACACTGAATCCCCCACGGACACTCTCCCCGTCACTGACTCACCACACACTGAATCCCCCACGGACACTCTCCCCGTCACTGACTCACCACACACTGAATTCCCCCACGGACACTCTCCCCGTCACTGACTCACCACACACAGAATCCCCCACGGACACTCTCCCCGTCACTGACTCACCACAGACACTGAATCCCCCACGGACACTCTCCCCGTCACTGACTCACCACACACTGAATCCCCCATGGACACTCTCCCCGTCACTGACTCACCACACTGTGAATCCCCCACGGACACTCTCCCCGTCACTGACTCACCACACACTGAATCCCCCACGGACTCTCTCCCTGTCACTGACTCACCACACACTGAATCCCTCACGGACACTCTCCCCGTCTCTGACTCACCACACACTAAATCCCCCACGGACACTCTCCCCGTCACTGACTCACCACACACTAAATCCCCCACGGACACTCTCCCCGTCTCTGACTCACCACACAGTGAATCCCCCACGGACACTCTCCCCGTCACTGACTCACCACACACTGAATCCCCCACGGACACTCTCCCCGTCACTGACTCACCTCACAGTGAATTCCCCACGGACACTCTCCCCGTCACTGACTCACCACACAGTGAATCCCCCACGGACACTCTCCCCGTCACTGACTCACCACACAGTGAATCCCCCACGGACACTCTCCCCGTCACTGACTCACCACACACTAAATCCCCCATGGACACTCTCCCCGTCACTGACTCACCACACACTGAATCCCCCACGGACACTCTCCCCGTCACTGACTCACCACACAGTGAATCCCCCACGGACACTCTCCCCGTCACTGACTCACCACACACTAAATCCCCCACGGACACTCTCCCCGTCACTGACTCACCACACACACTAAATCCCCCACGGACACTCTCCCCGTCACTGACTCACCACACACACAGAATCCCCCACGGACACTCTCCCCGTCACTGACTCACCACACACTGAATCCCCCACGGACACTCTCCCCGTCACTGACTCACCACACAGTGAATCCCCCACGGACACTCTCCCCGTCACTGACTCACCACACACTGAATCCCCCACGGACACTCTCCCCGTCACTGACTCACCACACACTGAATCCCCCACGGACACACTCCCCGTCACTGACTCACCACACACAGAATCCCCCACGGACCCTCTCCCCGTCTCTGACTCACCACACACAGAATCCCCCACGGACACTCTCCCCGTCACTGACTCACCACACACACAGAATCCCCCACGGACACTCTCCCCGTCACTGACTCACCACACACTAAATCCCCCACGGACACTCTCCCCGTCACTGACTCACCACACACACTGAATCCCCCACGGACACTCTCCCCGTCACTGACTCACCACACACAGAATCCCCCACGGACCCTCTCCCCGTCACTGACTCACCACACACAGAATCCCCCACGGACACTCTCCCCGTCACTGACTCACTACACACTGAATCCCCCACGGACACTCTCCCCGTCACTGACTCACCACACAGTGAATCCCCCACGGACACTCTCCCCGTCACTGACTCACCACACACTAAATCCCCCACGGACACTCTCCCCGTCACTGACTCACCACACACACTAAATCCCCCACGGACACTCTCCCCGTCACTGACTCACCACACACACAGAATCCCCCACGGACACTCTCCCCGTCACTGACTCACCACACACTGAATCCCCCACGGACACTCTCCCCGTCACTGACTCACCACACAGTGAATCCCCCACGGACACTCTCCCCGTCACTGACTCACCACACACTGAATCCCCCACGGACACTCTCCCCGTCACTGACTCACCACACACTGAATCCCCCACGGACACACTCCCCGTCACTGACTCACCACACACAGAATCCCCCACGGACCCTCTCCCCGTCACTGACTCACCACACACAGAATCCCCCACGGACACTCTCCCCGTCACTGACTCACCACACACACAGAATCCCCCACGGACACTCTCCCCGTCACTGACTCACCACACACTAAATCCCCCACGGACACTCTCCCCGTCACTGACTCACCACACACACTGAATCCCCCACGGACACTCTCCCCGTCACTGACTCACCACACACTGAATCCCCCACGGACACTCTCCCCGTCACTGACTCACCACACACTGAATCCCCCACGGACACTCTCCCCGTCACTGACTCACCACACACTGAATCCCCCACGGACACTCTCCCCGTCACTGACTCACCACACACTGAATCCCCCACGGACACTCTCCCCGTCACTGACTCACCACACACTGAATCCCCCACGGACACACTCCCCGACACTGACTCACCACACACAGAATCCCCCACGGACCCTCTCCCCGTCACTGACTCACCACACACAGAATCCCCCACGGACACTCTCCCCGTCACTGACTCACTACACACTGAATCCCCCACGGACACTCTCCCCGTCACTGACTCACCACACACAGAATCTCACACGGACACTCTCCCCGTCACTGACTCACCACACACTGAATCCGCCACGGACACTCTCCCCGTCACTGACTCACCACACACAGAATCCCCCACGGACACTCTCCCCGTCACTGACTCACCACACACTGAATCCCCCACGGACACTCTCCCCGTCACTGACTCACCACACAGTGAATCCCCCACGGACACTCTCCCCGTCACTGACTCACCACACACTGATTCCCCCACGGACACTCTCCCCGTCACTGACTCACCACACACTGAATCCCCCACGGACACTGTCCCCGTCACTGACTCACCACACAGTGAATCCCCCACGGACACTCTCCCCGTCACTGACTCACCACACAGTGAATCCCCCACGGACACTCTCCCCGTCACTGACTCACCACACACTGAATCCCCCACGGACACTCTCCCCGTCACTGACTCACCACACACAGAATCTCACACGGACACTCTCCCCGTCACTGACTCACCACACACTGAATCCCTCACGGACACTCTCCCCGTCACTGACTCACCACAGACACTGAATCCCCCACGGACACTCTCCCCGTCACTGACTCACCACACACTGAATCCCCCACGGACACTCTCCCCGTCACTGACTCACCACACACTGAATCCCTCACGGACACTCTCCCCGTCACTGACTCACCACACACTGAATCCCCCACGGACACTCTCCCCGTCACTGACTCACCACACAGTGAATCCCCCACGGACACTCTCCCCGTCACTGACTCACCACACAGTGAATCCCCCACGGACACTCTCCCCGTCACTGACTCACCACACACAGAATCCCCCACGGACACTCTCCCCGTCACTGACTCACCACACAGTGAATCCCCCACGGACACTCTCCCCATCACTGACTCACCACACACTGAATCCCCCACGGACACTCTCCCCGTCACTGACTCACCACACACTGAATCCCCCACGGACACTCTCCCCGTCTCTGACTCACCACACAGTGAATCCCCCACGGACACTCTCCCCGTCACTGACTCACCACACACTGAATCCCCCACGGACACTCTCCCCGTCACTGACTCACCACAAACACTGAATCCCCCACGGACACTCTCCCCGTCACTGACTCACCACACACTGAATCCCCCACGGACACTCTCCCCGTCACTGACTCACCACACACTGAATCCCCCACGGACACTCTCCCCGTCACTGACTCACCACACACTGAATCCCCCACCGACACTCTCCCCGTCACTGACTCACCACACACTGAATCCCCCACGGACACTCTCCCCGTCACTGACTCACCACACACACTGAATCCCCCACGGACACTCTCCCCGTCTCTGACTCTCCACACACACTGAATCCCACACGGACACTCTCCCCGTCACTGACTCACCACACACTGAATCCCCCACGGACACTCTCCCCGTCACTGACTCACCACACACTGAATCCCTCACGGACACTCTCCCCGTCACTGACTCACCACACACTGAATCCCCCACGGACACTCTCCCCGTCACTGACTCACCACACACTGAATCCCCCAGGGACACTCTCCCCGTCACTGACTCACCACACACTGAATCCCCCACGGACACTCTCCCCGTCACTGACTCACCACACACTGAATCCCCCACGGACACTCTCCCCGTCACTGACTCACCACACACTGAATCCCCCACGGACACTCTCCCCGTCACTGACTCACCACACACTGAATCCCCCACGGACACTCTCCCCGTCACTGACTCACCACACAGTGAATCCCCCACGGACACTCTCCCCGTCACTGACTCACCACACACTGAATCCCCCACGGACACTCTCCCCGTCACTGACTCACCACACAGTGAATCCCCCACGGACACTCTCCCCGTCACTGACTCACCACACACTGAATCCCCCACGGACACTCTCCCCGTCACTGACTCACCACACAGTGAATCCCCCACGGACACTCTCCCCGTCACTGACTCACCACACACTGAATCCCCCACGGACACTCTCCCCGTCACTGACTCACCACACACTGAATCCCCCACGGACACTCTCCCCGTCTCTGACTCTCCACACACACTGAATCCCACATGGACACTCTCCCCGTCACTGACTCACCACACACTGAATCCCCCACGGACACTCTCCCCATCACTGACTCACCACACACTCTGAATCCCCCACGACACTCTCCCCGTCACTGACTCACCACACACTGAATTCCCCACGGACACTCTCCCCGTCACTGACTCACCACACACTGAATCCCCCACGGACACTCTCCCCGTCACTGACTCACCACACAGTGAATCCCCCACGGACACTCTCTCCGTCACCGACTCCCCCACCACCTGAAACATCCTCTCCACATCCACTCTATCTGTGTTCTCTGTGCCTAGACTCCCTCACTATAGGAAACATCCTCTCCACATCCACTCTATCTGTGGTCCTAGACTCCCCCACTACAGGAAACATCCTCTCCATATCCACTCTATCTGTGTCCTCTGGTCCTAGACTCCCCCACTAAAGGAAACATCCTCTCCACATCCACTCTATCTGTGTCCTCTGGTCCTAGACTCCTCCACAATAGGAAACATCTTCTCCACATCCACTCTATCTGTGTCCTCTGGTCCTAGACTCCCCCTCTACAGGAAACATCCTCTCCACCTCCACTCTATCTGTGTCCTCTGGTCCTAGACTACCCTACTGTAGGAAACATCCTCTCCACATCCACTCTGTCTGAGTCCTCTGGTCCTAGACTCCCCACTTCCGGACACTGTATTCTATTTGACCCTTCTTTGCCCATTCAGCTAATAGACAATAGACAGTAGGTGCAGGAGTGGGCCATTCGGCCCTTCTTGCCAGCACCGCCAATCACTTTGATCATGGCTGATCATCCACAATCAGTACCCCGTTCCTGCCCTCTCCCCATATCCCTTGACCCCGCTATCTATAAGCTAGAGACTTGGCCTCCACTGACTTCTGGGGCAGAACTTTCCACATATCCACCACTCTCTGGGTGAAAAAGTTTTTCCTCATCTCAGTTGTAAATGGCCTACTCCCTATTCTTAAACTGTGGCCTCTATTTCTGGACTCACCCATCAGCGGGAACATGCTTCCTGCCTCCAGCGTGTCCAATCTCTTAATAATCTTATATGTTTCAATCAAATCCCCTCTCATCCTTCAGAATCACAGTGTATACAAGCCCAGTCACTCCAATCTTTCAACATATGACAGTCCCGCCATTCCGGGAATTAACCTAGTGAACCTACGCTGCACTCCGTCAATAGCAAGAATGTCCTTCCTTCAAATTTGGAGACCAAAACTGCACACAATACTCCAGGTGGGGTCCCACCAGGGCCCTGTACAGCTGCAGAAGGACCTCTTTACTCCGATACTCAATACCTTTTGTTATAAAGGCAAGCATGCCATTAGCTTTCTTCACTGCCTGCTGTACCTGCATGCTTGCTTTCATTGACTGATGAACAAGAACACCTAGATCTCGTTGTACTTCCCCTTTTCCTAACTTGACTCCGTTTAGATAGTAATCTGCCTTCCTGTTCTTGCCACCAAAGTGGATAACCTCACAATTATCTACATTAAACTGCATCTGCCATACATTTGCCCACTCACCCAACCTGTCCAAGTCACCCTGCATTCTCATAACATCCTCCTGACATTTCACACTGCCACCCAGCTTTGTGTCATCAGCAAATTTGCTAATGTTACTTTAAATCCCTTCATCTCAATCATTAATGTATATTGTAAACAGCTGCGGTCCCAGCACCAAACCTTGCGGTACCCCACTGGTCACAGCCTGCCATTCCGAAAGGGACCTGTTAATCACTACTCCTTGTTTCCTGTCAGCCAGCCAATTTTCAATCCATGTCAGTACTCTGCCTCCAATACCATGTGCCCTAATTTTGCCCACTAATCTCCTATGTGGGACTTTATCAAAAGCTTTCTGGAAGTCCAGGTACACTACATCCACTGGCTCTCCCTTGTCCATTTTCATAGTTACATCCTCAAAAAACTCCAGAAGATTAGTCAAGCATGATTTTCCCTTCATAAATCCATGCTGACTCTGACTGATCCTTCTGCTGCTATCCAAATGTGTCGTAATTTCCTCTTTTATAATTGACTCCAGCACCTTTCCCACCACTGACGTCAGGCTAACCAGTCTATAATTCCCTGTTTTCTCTCTCCCTCTTTTCTTGAAAAGTGGGACAACATTAGCCACCCTCCAATCCGCAGGAACTGTTCCTGAATCTATAGAACATTGGAAAATGATTACCAATGCGTCCATTTCTAGAGCCAACTCTTTAAGTACCCTGGGATGCAGACCATCAGGTCCCGGGGATTTATCAGCCTTCAGACTCAACAGTCTATCCAACACCGTTTCTTGCCTAATATAAATTTCCTTCAGTTCATCCTTTACCCTAGTTCCTTTGTCCACTATTACATCTGGGAGATTGTTTGTGTCTTCCCTCGCGAAGACAGATCAAAAGTACCTGTTCAACTCATCTGCCATTTCCTTGTTCCCCATAATAAATTCACCCGTTTCTGTCTCCTCCTCCTCATCTCCATTCTAAAAGAATGCTCCTCCATCCTGAGGTTGTGTCCTCTGGTCCTAGAAACCCCCACTATAGGAAACATCCTCTCCACATCCACTCTATCTGTGTCAACTGGTCCTAGACTCCCCCACTATAGGAAACATCCTCTCCACATCCACCCTATCTGTGTCCTCTTGTCCCAGACTCCCCACTATAGGAAACATCCTCTCCACATCCACTCTATCTGTGTCCTCTGGTCCTAGACTTCCCCTCTATAGGAAACATCCTCTCCACATCCACTCTATCTGTGGTCCGAGACTCCCCCACTATAGGAAACATCCTCTCCACATCCACTCTATCTGTGTCCTCTGGGCCTAGACTTCCCCACTATAGGAAACATCCTCTCCACATCCACTCTATCTGTGTCCTCTGGTCCGAGACTCCCCCACTATAGGAAACATCCTCTCCACATCCACTCTATCTGCGTCCTCTGGTCCTAGAAGCCCCCACAATAGGAAACATCCTCTCCACATCCACTCTATCTGTGTCCTCTAGTCCTAGAAGCCCCCACGATAGGAAACATCCTCTCCACATCCACTCTATCTGTGTCCTCTGGTCCTAGACTCCCCTCTAGGAAACACCCTCTCCACATCCACTCTATCTGTGCCCTCAGGTCCTAGACTCCCCCACTATAGGAAACATCCTCTCCACATCCACTCTATCTGTGTCCTCTGGTCCTAGACTCCCCCACTATAGGAAACATCCTCTCTACATCCACTCTATCTGTGTCCTCTTGTCCTAGACTCCCCCACTGTAGGAAACATCCTCTCCGCATCCACTCTATCTGTGTCCTCTGGTCCTAGACTCCCCCACTATAGGAAACATCCTCTCCACATGCACTCTGTCTGTGTCCTCTGGTCCTAGACTCCCTGAGTATAGGAAACATCCTCTCCACATCCTCTCTATCTGTGTCCTCTGGTCCTGGACCCCCACCATAGGAAACATCCTCTCCACATCCACTCTATCTGTGTCCTCTGGTCCTAGACTCCCCCAATACTGGAAATATCCTCTCCTCATCCACTCTATCTGAGTCCTCTAGTCCTAGACTCCCCACTACTGGAAACATCCTCTCCACATCCACTCTATCTGTGTCCTCTGGTCCGAGACTCCCCTGCTATCGGAAACATCCTCTCCACATCCACTCTATCTGGTCCTAGACTCCCCCACTATAGGAAACATCCTCTCCACATCCACTCTATCTGTGTCCTCTGGTCCTAGACTCCCCCACTATAGGAAACATCCTCTCCACATCCACTCTATCTGTGTCCTCTGGTCCTAGACTCCCCCACTATAGGAAACATCCTCTCCACATCCACTCTATCTGTGTCCTCTTGTCATGGACTCCCCCACCATAGGAAACATCCTCTCCACATCCACTCTATCTGTGTCCTCTGGTCCTGGACTCCCCCACCATAGGAAACATCCTCTCCACATCCACTCTATCTGTGTCCTCTGGTCCTAGACTCCCCCACTGTAGGAAACATCCTCTCCACATCCACTCTATCTGTGTCCTCTGGTCCTAGACTCCCCCACTATAGGAAACATCCTCTCCACATCCACTCTATCTGTGTCCTCTGGTCCTAGACTCCCCCACTATAGGAATCATCCTCTCCACATCCACTCTATCTGAGTCCTCTGGTCCTAGACTCCCCCAATGTAGGAAACATCCTCTCCACATCCACTCTATCTGTGTCCTCTGGTCCTAGACTCCCCCACTATAGGAAACATCCTCTCCACATCCACTCTATCTGTGTCCTCTGGTCCTAGACTCCCCCACTATAGGAAACATCCTCTCCACATCCACTCTATCTGTGTCCTCTTGTCATGGACTCCCCCACCATAGGAAACATCCTCTCCACATCCACTCTATCTGTGTCCTCTGGTCCTGGACTCCCCCACCATAGGAAACATCCTCTCCACATCCACTCTATCTGTGTCCTCTGGTCCTAGACTCCCCCACTGTAGGAAACATCCTCTCCACATCCACTCTATCTGTGTCCTCTGGTCCTAGACTCCCCCACTATAGGAAACATCCTCTCCACATCCACTCTATCTGTGTCCTCTGGTCCTAGACTCCCCCACTATAGGAATCATCCTCTCCACATCCACTCTATCTGTGTCCTCTGGTCCTAGACTCCCCCAATGTAGGAAACATCCTCTCCACATCCACTCTATCTGTGTCCTCTGGTCCTAGACTCCCCCAATGTAGGAAACATCCTCTCCACATCCACTCTATCTGTGTCAACTGGTCCTAGACTCCCCCACTATAGGAAACATCCTCTCCACATCCACCCTATCTGTGTCCTCTTGTCCCAGACTCCCCACTATAGGAAACATCCTCTCCACATCCACTCTATCTGTGTCCTCTGGTCCTAGACTTCCCCTCTATAGGAAACATCCTCTCCACATCCACTCTATCTGTGGTCCGAGACTCCCCCACTATAGGAAACATCCTCTCCACATCCACTCTATCTGTGTCCTCTGGTCCTAGACTCCCCCAATGTAGGAAACATCCTCTCCACATCCACTCTATCTGTGTCCTCTGGTCCTAGACTCCCCCAATACTGGAAATATCCTCTCCTCATCCACTCTATCAGTGTCCTCTGGTCCGAGACTCCCCTGCTATCGGAAACATCCTCTCCACATCCACTCTATCTGGTCCTAGACTCCCCCACTATAGGAAACATCCTCTCCACATCCACTCTATCTGAGTCCTCTAGTCCTAGACTCCCCACTACTGGAAACATCCTCTCCACATCCACTCTATCTGTGTCCTCTGGTCCGAGACTCCCCTGCTATCGGAAACATCCTCTCCACATCCACTTTATCTGGTCCTAGACTCCCCCACTATAGGAAACATCCTCTCCACATCCACTCTATCTGTGTCCTCTGGTCCTAGACTCCCCCACTATAGGAAACATCCTCTCCACATCCACTCTATCTGTGTCCTCTGGTCCTAGACTCCCCCACTATAGGAAACATCCTCTCCACATCCACTCTATCTGTGTCCTCTTGTCATGGACTCCCCCACCATAGGAAACATCCTCTCCACATCCACTCTATCTGTGTCCTCTGGTCCTGGACTCCCCCACCATAGGAAACATCCTCTCCACATCCACTCTATCTGTGTCCTCTGGTCCTAGACTCCCCCACTGTAGGAAACATCCTCTCCACATCCACTCTATCTGTGTCCTCTGGTCCTAGACTCCCCCACTATAGGAAACATCCTCTCCACATCCACTCTATCTGTGTCCTCTGGTCCTAGACTCCCCCACTATAGGAATCATCCTCTCCACATCCACTCTATCTGTGTCCTCTGGTCCTAGACTCCCCCAATGTAGGAAACATCCTCTCCACATCCACTCTATCTGTGTCCTCTGGTCCTAGACTCCCCCACTATAGGAAACATCCTCTCCACATCCACTCTATCTGTGTCCTCTGGTCCTAGACTCCCCCACTATAGGAAACATCCTCTCCACATCCACTCTATCTGTGTCCTCTTGTCATGGACTCCCCCACCATAGGAAACATCCTCTCCACATCCACTCTATCTGTGTCCTCTGGTCCTGGACTCCCCCACCATAGGAAACATCCTCTCCACATCCACTCTATCTGTGTCCTCTGGTCCTAGACTCCCCCACTGTAGGAAACATCCTCTCCACATCCACTCTATCTGTGTCCTCTGGTCCTAGACTCCCCCACTATAGGAAACATCCTCTCCACATCCACTCTATCTGTGTCCTCTGGTCCTAGACTCCCCCACTATAGGAATCATCCTCTCCACATCCACTCTATCTGTGTCCTCTGGTCCTAGACTCCCCCAATGTAGGAAACATCCTCTCCACATCCACTCTATCTGTGTCCTCTGGTCCTAGACTCCCCCACTATAGGAAACATCCTCTCCACATCCACTCTATCTGTGTCCTCTGGTCCTAGACTCCCCCACTATAGGAAACATCCTCTCCACATCCACTCTATCTGTGTCCTCTTGTCATGGACTCCCCCACCATAGGAAACATCCTCTCCACATCCACTCTATCTGTGTCCTCTGGTCCTGGACTCCCCCACCATAGGAAACATCCTCTCCACATCCACTCTATCTGTGTCCTCTGGTCCTAGACTCCCCCACTGTAGGAAACATCCTCTCCACATCCACTCTATCTGTGTCCTCTGGTCCTAGACTCCCCCACCATAGGAAACATCCTCTCCACATCCACTCTATCTGTGTCCTCTGGTCCTAGACTCCCCCACTGTAGGAAACATCCTCTCCACATCCACTCTATCTGTGTCCTCTGGTCCTAGACTCCCCCACTATAGGAAACATCCTCTCCACATCCACTCTATCTGTGTCCTCTGGTCCTAGACTCCCCCACTATAGGAATCATCCTCTCCACATCCACTCTATCTGTGTCCTCTGGTCCTAGACTCCCCCAATGTAGGAAACATCCTCTCCACATCCACTCTATCTGTGTCCTCTGGTCCTAGACTCCCCCACTATAGGAAACATCCTCTCCACATCCACTCTATCTCTGTCCTCTGGTCCTAGACTCCCCCACTATAGGAAACATCCTCTCCACATCCACTCTATCTGTGTCCTCTTGTCATGGACTCCCCCACCATAGGAAACATCCTCTCCACATCCACTCTATCTGTGTCCTCTGGTCCTAGACTCCCCCACTGTAGGAAACATCCTCTCCACATCCACTCTATCTGTGTCCTCTGGTCCTAGACTCCCCCACTGTAGGAAACATCCTCTCCACATCCACTCTATCTGTGTCCTCTGGTCCTAGACTCCCCCACTATAGGAAACATCCTCTCCACATCCACTCTATCTGTGTCCTCTGGTCCTAGACTCCCCCACTATAGGAATCATCCTCTCCACATCCACTCTATCTGTGTCCTCTGGTCCTAGACTCCCCCAATGTAGGAAACATCCTCTCCACATCCACTCTATCTGTGTCCTCTGGTCCTAGACTCCCCCACTATAGGAAACATCCTCTCCACATCCACTCTATCTCTGTCCTCTGGTCCTAGACTCCCCCACTATAGGAAACATCCTCTCCACATCCACTCTATCTGTGTCCTCTTGTCATGGACTCCCCCACCATAGGAAACATCCTCTCCACATCCACTCTATCTGTGTCCTCTGGTCCTAGACTCCCCCACTGTAGGAAACATCCTCTCCACATCCACTCTATCTGTGTCCTCTGGTCCTAGACTCCCCCACTATAGGAAACATCCTCTCCACATCCACTCTATCTGTGTCCTCTGGTCCTAGACTCCCCCACTATAGGAATCATCCTCTCCACATCCACTCTATCTGTGTGCTCTGGTCCTAGTCTCCCCCAATGTAGGAAACATCCTCTCCACATCCACTCTATCTGTGCCCTCTGGTCCTAGACTCCCCCACTATAGGAAACATCCTCTCCACATCCACTCTATCTGTGTCCTCTGGTCCTAGACTCCCCCACTATAGGAAACATCCTATCCACATCCACTCTATCTGTGTCCTCTGGTCCTGGACTCCCCCACCATAGGAAACATCCTCTCCACATCCACTCTATCTGTGTCCTCTGGTCCTAGACTCCCCCACTGTAGGAAACATCCTCTCCACATCCACTCTATCTGTGTCCTCTGGTCCTAGACTCCCCCACTATAGGAAACATCCTCTCCACATCCACTCTATCTGTGTCCTCTGGTCCTAGACTCCCCCACTATAGGAATCATCCTCTCCACATCCACTCTATCTGTGTCCTCTGGTCCTAGACTCCCCCAATGTAGGAAACATCCTCTCCACATCCACTCTATCTGTGTCCTCTGGTCCTAGACTCCCCCACTATAGGAAACATCCTCTCCACATCCACTCTATCTGTGTCCTCTGGTCCTAGACTCCCCCACTATAGGAAACATCCTCTCCACATCCACTCTATCTGTGTCCTCTTGTCATGGACTCCCCCACCATAGGAAACATCCTCTCCATATCCACTCTATCTGTGTCCTCTGGTCCTGGACTCCCCCACCATAGGAAACATCCTCTCCACATCCACTCTATCTGTGTCCTCTGGTCCTAGACTCCCCCACTGTAGGAAACATCCTCTCCACATCCACTCTATCTGTGTCCTCTGGTCCTAGACTCCCCCACTATAGGAAACATCCTCTCCACATCCACTCTATCTGTGTCCTCTGGTCCTAGACTCCCCCACTATAGGAATCATCCTCTCCACATCCACTCTATCTGTGTCCTCTGGTCCTAGACTCCCCCAATGTAGGAAACATCCTCTCCACATCCACTCTATCTGTGTCCTCTGGTCCTAGACTCCCCCACTATAGGAAACATCCTCTCCACATCCACTCTATCTGTGTCCTCTGGTCCTAGACTCCCCCACTATAGGAAACATCCTCTCCACATCCACTCTATCTGTGTCCTCTTGTCATGGACTCCCCCACCATAGGAAACATCCTCTCCACATCCACTCTATCTGTGTCCTCTGGTCCTGGACTCCCCCACCATAGGAAACATCCTCTCCACATCCACTCTATCTGTGTCCTCTGGTCCTAGACTCCCCCACTGTAGGAAACATCCTCTCCACATCCACTCTATCTGTGTCCTCTGGTCCTAGACTCCCCCACCATAGGAAACATCCTCTCCACATCCACTCTATCTGTGTCCTCTGGTCCTAGACTCCCCCACTGTAGGAAACATCCTCTCCACATCCACTCTATCTGTGTCCTCTGGTCCTAGACTCCCCCACTATAGGAAACATCCTCTCCACATCCACTCTATCTGTGTCCTCTGGTCCTAGACTCCCCCACTATAGGAATCATCCTCTCCACATCCACTCTATCTGTGTCCTCTGGTCCTAGACTCCCCCAATGTAGGAAACATCCTCTCCACATCCACTCTATCTGTGTCCTCTGGTCCTAGACTCCCCCACTATAGGAAACATCCTCTCCACATCCACTCTATCTCTGTCCTCTGGTCCTAGACTCCCCCACTATAGGAAACATCCTCTCCACATCCACTCTATCTGTGTCCTCTTGTCATGGACTCCCCCACCATAGGAAACATCCTCTCCACATCCACTCTATCTGTGTCCTCTGGTCCTGGACTCCCCCACCATAGGAAACATCCTCTCCACATCCACTCTATCTGTGTCCTCTGGTCCTAGACTCCCCCACTGTAGGAAACATCCTCTCCACATCCACTCTATCTGTGTCCTCTGGTCCTAGACTCCCCCACTATAGGAAACATCCTCTCCACATCCACTCTATCTGTGTCCTCTGGTCCTAGACTCCCCCACTATAGGAATCATCCTCTCCACATCCACTCTATCTGTGTGCTCTGGTCCTAGACTCCCCCAATGTAGGAAACATCCTCTCCACATCCACTCTATCTGTGCCCTCTGGTCCTAGACTCCCCCACTATAGGAAACATCCTCTCCACATCCACTCTATCTGTGTCCTCTGGTCCTAGACACCCCCACTATAGGAAACATCCTATCCACATCCACTCTATCTGTGTCCTCTGGTCCTAGACTCCCCCACTATAGGAAACATCCTCTCCACATCCACCCTATCTGTGTCCTCTGGTCCGAGACTCCCCCACTATAGGAATCATCCTCTCCACATCCACTCTATCTGTGTCCTCTGGTCCGAGACTCCCCCACTATAGGAATCATCCTCTCCACATCCACCCTATCTGTGTCCTCTGGTCCGAGACTCCCCCACTATAGGAAACATCCTCTCCACATCCACCCTATCTGTGTCCTCTGGTCCGAGACTCCCCCACTATAGGAATCATCCTCTCCACATCCACTCAGTATGTGTCCTCTGGTCCGAGACTCCCCCACTATAGGAAACATCCTCTCCACATCCACCCTATCTGTGTCCTCTGGTCCGAGACTCCCCCACTATAGGAAACATCCTCTCCACATCCACTCTATCTGTATCCTCTGGTCCTAGACTCCCCCACTATAGGAATCATCCTCTCCACATCCACTCTATCTGCATCCTTTCACCATTTGATAGGTTTCAATTAGGTCACCCCTCATGCTTCTGAATTCCAGGGCCACCCACAAGCCATTCAATCCTGGAGTCATTTTCGCGAACCTCCTTTGAACCCTCTCCAGTTTCGGCTCATCCTTTCCAAGATAAGGGGCCCAGAACATTTCTCACAAGACTCCAAGTGAGGCCCCACCATTGGTTTATGAAGTCTTAACATCACATGCTCGCTTTCATACTGCACTCCTCTCGAAATGAATACCAGCGTTGCATTTGCCTTCCTCCTCTCCTCCTTTTATCTGTCCAAGTCCTTCTGCAGCCCGTTCTGCTCCCTCAGAACCACCTGCCCCTCCACCTCTCTTTGTTTCGTCCAGAAGCTTGGCCAGTTTTGGGCAGAGCTGTTGCGGTTGCAAGCCTGGATGAGGTGTTTGCTGTGGTAACCGTTGGTGAGGGTTATCGGGGGTCGCGGTGGAGGTGGGGGGGGGGTGCATGCCGTGATTCCTCAGCCTGCCGAAGAAGCAAGGTCAATGGTGAAATTTCTTGGCCGTAGCGTCGACACGGTTGGACCAGGGCAAGATACTGCTAATGTTCGAGTGCCCCACAACCCATGGGCACCCTCCCCAAAAACGGCCACTCCTCGCCCTCAGACACTCTCCTCCCTCACCGTCCCTAACCACAGCCTTGCTGTCTGCGGTGAGAAATGTGCACAGAAGTGCTGGTTATGCAATCAGATCTTGTTGCGACCCAGAATCATGTCAGCTCATCAGCAAGATGTTTCACCGTAATGCAGGGACAGATATTGATTACAGATGTAAGAGAACCTAATGAAACAGTGCTTTATTAATGAACACACAAGGGTATTTGCATTTATTACAAGAGTCTATTATTATTTAATCAATATGTGTGTTGTTAACAGTAATGTTCTGTGCGCGTCTCGTTTTTCATCGGATAGCTCGGGTGCCCGAGACTTTTCCATAGTACTGAAGTAATTTTATGTATCGCACTGTACTGCAGTCACAAAAAAAACAAATTTCCTGACGTGTGTGAGTGATGATAAACCTGATTCTGATCTGGGTCTCTATTGTGGACTGGGCGTGGGAAGGGGGCAGGGAGAGGGGAATCATGGTTGGGAAAAGAGGAAGGGAGAGGGGAGGGAGCGGGAAGCACCAGAGAGACATTCTGTAATGATCAATAAACCGATTGTTTGGAATCAAATGACCTTGCCTGGTGTCTCAGGACTGGGTGTGTCTGTACCCGTCCCTGACACTCCTTCTCTGCCCCCTGTCCCACACCCCCTCCCGCGGCGCTCCACCCTCACCATTCCCAACATCCTTTGCTCCCGCCAGATTTACAAACTCGCTCTCCGCTCCACGTTGACAAATACAGGACTGTGTGAAAGTCTCAGGCTCCCTGACAATACATATATGTCTTAGACTTTTTACGCAGTACCCATGCAACAGGTCCTTCAGCCCAGAATTCTGTACTGAACCAATTAAATTAGTAATCAAGTTGCCAACTAAACTTACCTCTTTGACATACATAATGTCCAGAACCCTCCATTCCCCTCACATGCCCGTCTAAACCCCTCTTAGCATTCCCCACTGCACCTGCCAGCACCCCAGGCATTTACCACTTTCTGTGTAAAGAAACTTGCCCCTTGCATCTCGTTTGAATTCACCAGCTCGGACCTGAAATGGACTTGGATAAGCCCAGAGCAACACGCACAGAATGCTGGAGGAACTCTGCAGGTCAGGCAGCGTCTGTCGAGAGGAATAAGCAGACATTTTGGGCTGAGGTGCTTCGTCAGGGGAAGGAGCCAGGCTGAGAAGGTGGCGGGAAGTGGGGTAGGAGTTCAAGTTGGCAAGTGATAAGTCAGCGGAGGGGGAATGAAGTGAGAAGCTGAGAAAGGGCTAAAGCAGAAGGAATCTGATGGAAGAGGAGAGTGGACCATGGGAGAAAGGGGAGGCGGAGGGGCACCGGGGGGGGGGGGGAGGTGAGGAGAAGAGTTGGGGGCAAAAAGGGTGTCAGAAGGGGTAGTGGAAAAAGAGAGATGGGGCGGGGGGAAAAAATTAACTGACGTTGGACAAATCGATGTTGATGCTGTCAAGAAGGATTATGAGGTGTTGCTCCCCCACTGTGAGACCGACACACTGGAGTGGAATTAAAATGGTTGGCTCCCAGGAAATCCTGCCCATATACATTTATTAGCACACTGTGTGTACCATGCAACCCCGACCTCCTCACAGGCAGCCACGGAACAGAGAAAGCCGATAGTCAAACACCCAGTGTGCAGAGAGGCAAAAACAGATCACGCAAAGCGAACAAACCGAATCCACAGAGTCCGAGTGAACGTACGAAACAGCCACTCCCTTCCCGCACCCTGACCTTTCCTATCTCCTCCCAAACATGGGCCTGGACCCCGGCAGCTCGGTGCGCTGCGGAAATTGACCTGGCCTCGGGCCAGCCTCATCCAGTCGCCTCCAGGACCAAAGGGGATGGACGGACTATTCCTGCGTCTGACAGAACAAAGTGTCCAGTGGCATCCACATGAGATTCTCCAGTTCCCTCTTCAAACGGAAGGAGACAACAATTCCAAGGAAACCGATCGCCAAACTCCTTCACGTAGGACCGTTGGAAGTTGAGTCCTTGATTTCCCAGCCAACAGACCGTGATGATTCCGACCATAAAACCACGAGGCGGAGGAGCAGACTACAGCCATGTTGCCCACAGAGGCTGGTCCGCCAGTGGTTGCTTTCAATCGTCCCATTTAAAATCAGAACATGTAAACCATATACAACCTGAAATTCTTACTCTCCACAGACATCCTCGAAACAGAAGAAAACACCAAAAAAAGAATGAAAGGATGAAAAAAGATGCTCGAGCCCAAAGCGACCAGCCCACTTCCCAAGCTAAGCAGCACCAACCCTACCCCGAAATTATTCGAACGTAAAGCATCAGCATTCACTACACCCACCAGAGAGAGTACAGAGGAGATTTACCAGGATGCTGTCTGGATTAGAGAGGGTGCAGAGGAGATTCACCAGGATGCTGTCTGGATTAGAGAGGGTGCAGAGGAGATTAACTAGGATGCTGTCTGGATTAGAGCGGGTGCAGAGTAGATTCCCCAGGATGCTGTCTGGATTAGAGAGGGTGCAGAGGAGATTTACCAGGATGATACCTGGATTCGAGAGGGTGCAGAGGAGTTTCACCAGGATGCAGTCTCGATTGGAGAGGGTGCAGAGGAGATTCACCAGGACACTGCCTGGATTAGAGAGGGTGCAGAGGGAGATTCACCAGGATGCTGTCTGGATTAGAGAGGGGGCAGAGGAGATTCACCAGGATGCTGCCTGGGTTAGAGAGGGTGCAGAGGAGATTCACCAGGATTCTCCCTGGGTTAGAGAGGGTGCAGAGGAAATTCACCAGGATGTTGACTGGATTGGAGAGGGTGCAGAGGAGGTTCACCAGGATGCTATCTGGATTAGAGAGGGTGCAGAGGAGATTCAGCAGGATGCTGTCTGGATTGGAGAGGGTGCAGAGGAGATTCACCAGGATGCTGCCTGTATTAGAGAGGGTGCAGAGGAGATTCACCAGAATGCTGCCTGGATTAGAGAGGGTGCAGAGGAGATTCACCATAATGCTGTCTGGATTAGAGAGGGTGCAGAGGAGATTCACCAGGATGCTTCCTGGATTAGAGAGGGTGCAGAGGAGATTCACCAGGATGCTGACTAGATTAGAGAGGGTGCAGAGTAGATTCACCAAGATGTTGACTGGATTGGAGAGGGTGCAGAGCAGTTTCACCAGGATGCAGTCTCGATTGGAGAGGGTGCAGAGGAGATTCACCAGGACACTGCCTGGATTAGAGAGTGTGCAGAGGAGATTCACCAGGATGCTGCCTGGGTTAGAGAGGGTGCAGAGGAGATTCACCAGGATGCTGTCTGGGTTAGAGAGGGTGCAGAGGAGATTCACCAGGATGCTGCCTGGATTAGAGAGGGTGCAGAGGAGATTCACCAGAATGCTGACTGGACTAGAGAGGGTACAGAGTAGATTCAACAAGATGTTGACTGGATTGGAGAGGGTGCAGAGCAGTTTCACCAGGATGCAGTCTCGATTGGAGAGGGCGCAGAGGAGATTCACCAGGACACTGCCTGGATTAGACAGGGTGCAGAGGGAGATTCAGCAGGATGCTATCTGGATTAGAGAGGGGGCAGGGGAGATTTACCAGGATGCTGCCTGGATTAGAGAGGGTGCAGAGGAGATTCAGCAGGATGCTGTCTGGATTGGAGAGGGTGCAGAGGAGATTCACCAGGATGATGTCTGGATTAGAGAGGGAGCAGAGGAGATTCACCATAATGCTGTCTGGATTAGAGAGGGTGCAGAGGAGTTTCACCAGGTTGCTGTCTGGATTAGTGAGGGTGCAGAGTAGATTCCCCAGGATACTGTCTGGATTAGAGAGGGTGCAGAGTAGATTCCCCAGGATACTGTCTGGATTAGAGAGGGTGCAGAGGAAATCCACCAGGATGCTGCCTGGATTAGAGAGTGTGCAGAGGAGATTCACCAGGATGCTGACTGGATTAGAGAGGGTGCAGAGTAGATTCACCAGAATGCTGACTGGATTAGAGAGGGTGCAGAGTAGATTCACCAAGATGTTGACTGGATTAGAGAGGGTGCAGAGCAGTTTCACCAGGATGCTGTCTCGATTAGAGAGGATGCAGAGGAGATTCACAAGGATGCTGCCTGTATTAGAGAGGGTGCCGAGGAGATTCACCAGGACGCTGCCTGGATTAGAGAGGGTGCAGAGGAGATTCACCAGGATGCTGCCTGGATTAGAGAGTGTGCAGAAGAGATTCACCAGGATGCTGCCTGTATTAGAGAGGGTGCCGAGGAGATTCACCAGGATGCTGCCTGGATTAGAGAGGATACAGAGGAGTTTCACCAGGATGCTGTCTGGATTAGACAGGGTTCAGAGGTGATTCACCAGGATGCTGTCTGGATTAGAGAGGGTGCAGAGGAGATTCACCAGGATGCTGTCTGGATTAGAGAGGGTGCAGAGGAGATTCACCAGGATGCTGTCTGGATTAGAGGGTGTGCTGAGGAGATTCAGCAGGATGCTGTCTGGATTAGAGAGTGTGCAGAGGAGATTCACCAGGATGCTGTCTGGACTACAGAGTGTGCAGAGGAGATTCACCAGGATGCTGCCTGGATTAGAGAGGGTGCAGTGGAGAGTTACCAGGATACTGCCTGGATTAGAGAGGGTGCAGAGGAGATTTACCAGGATGCTGTCTGGATTAGACAGGGTGCAGAGGAGATTCACCAGGATTATGTCTGGATTAGAGAGGATACAGAGGAGATTCACCAGGATTCTGTCTGGATTAGAGAGGGTGCAGAGGAGATTCACCAGGATGCTGTCTGGATTAGAGAAGGTGCAGAGGAGATTTACCAGGATGCTGACTGGACTAGAGAGGGTACAGAGTAGATTCAACAAGATGTTGACTGGATTGGAGAGGGTGCAGAGCAGTTTCACCAGGATGCTGTCTGGATTAGAGAAGGTGCAGAGGAGATTTACCAGGATGCTGACTGGACTAGAGAGGGTACAGAGTAGATTCACCAAGATGTTGACTGGATTAGAGAGGGTGCAGAGCAGTTTCACCAGGATGCAGTCTCGATTGGAGAGGGCGCAGAGGAGATTCACCAGGACACTGCCTGGATTAGACAGGGTGCAGAGGGAGATTCAGCAGGATGCTATCTGGATTAGAGAGGGGGCAGGGGAGATTTACCAGGATGCTGCCTGGATTAGAGAGGGTGCAGAGGAGATTCAGCAGGATGCTGTCTGGATTGGAGAGGGTGCAGAGGAGATTCACCAGGATGCTGTCTGGATTAGAGAGGGAGCAGAGGAGATTCACCATAATGCTGTCTGGATTAGAGAGGGTGCAGAGGAGTTTCACCAGGTTGCTGTCTGGATTAGTGAGGGTGCAGAGTAGATTCCCCAGGATACTGTCTGGATTAGAGAGGGTGCAGAGTAGATTCCCCAGGATACTGTCTGGATTAGAGAGGGTGCAGAGTAGATTCACCAGAATGCTGACTGGATTAGAGAGTGTGCAGAGGAGATTCACCAGGATGCTGTCTGGATTGGAGAGGGTGCAGAGGAGATTCACCATGATGCTGTCTGGATTAGAGAGGGTGCACAGGAGATTCAGCAGGATGCTGTCTGGATTAGAGAGTGTGCAGAGGAGATTCACCAGGATGCTGTCTGGATTAGAGAGTGTGTAGAGGAGATTCACCACGATGCTGTCTGGATTAGAGAGTGTGCAGAGGAGATTCACCAGGATGCTGTCTGGATTGGAGAGGGTGCAGAGGAGATTCACCATGATGCTGTCTGGATTAGAGAGGGTGCACAGGAGATTCACCAGGATGCTGTCTGGATTAGTGAGGGTGCAGAGGAGTTTCACCAGGTTGCTGTCTGGATTAGAGAGAATGCAGAGTAGATTCCCCAGGATACTGTCTGGATTAGAGAGTGTGCAGAGGAGATTCACCAGGATTCTGTCTGGATTAGAGAGGGTGCAGAGGAGATTCACCAGGATGCTGTCTGGATTAGAGAGGATGCAGAGGAGATTCACAAGGATGCTGCCTGTATTAGAGAGGGTGCAGAGGAGATTCACCAGGATGCTGACTGGATTAGAGAGGGTGCAGAGTAGATTCACCAGAATGCTGACTGGATTAGAGAGGGTGCAGAGTAGATTCACCAAGATGTTGACTGGATTAGAGAGGGTGCAGAGCAGTTTCACCAGGATGCTGTCTCGATTAGAGAGGATGCAGAGGAGATTCACCAGGACGCTGCCTGGATTAGAGAGGGTGCAGAGGAGATTCACCAGGATGCTGCCTGGATTAGAGAGTGTGCAGAAGAGATTCACCAGGATGCTGCCTGTATTAGAGAGGGAGCCGAGGAGATTCACCAGGATGCTGCCTGGATTAGAGAGGATACAGAGGAGTTTCACCAGGATGCTGTCTGGATTAGACAGGGTTCAGAGGTGATTCACCAGGATGCTGTCTGGATTAGAGAGGGTGCAGAGGAGATTCACCAGGATGCTGTCTGGATTAGAGAGGGTGCAGAGGAGATTCACCAGGATGCTGTCTGGATTAGAGGGTGTGCTGAGGAGATTCAGCAGGATGCTGTCTGGATTAGAGAGTGTGCAGAGGAGATTCACCAGGATGCTGTCTGGACTACAGAGTGTGCAGAGGAGATTCACCAGGATGCTGCCTGGATTAGAGAGGGTGCAGTGGAGAGTTACCAGGATACTGCCTGGATTAGAGAGGGTGCAGAGGAGATTTACCAGGATGCTGTCTGGATTAGACAGGGTGCAGAGGAGAGTCACCAGGATTATGTCTGGATTAGAGAGGATACAGAGGAGATTCACCAGGATTCTGTCTGGATTAGAGAGGGTGCAGAGGAGATTCACCAGGATGCTGTCTGGATTAGAGAAGGTGCAGAGGAGATTTACCAGGATGCTGTCTGGATTAGAGAGGGTGCACAGGAGATTCACCAGGATGCTGTCTGGATTAGTGAGGGTGCAGAGGAGTTTCACCAGGATGCTGTCTGGATTAGAGCGGGTGCAGAGTAGATTCCCCAGGATGCTGTCTGGATTAGAGAGGGTGCAGAGGAGATTCACCAGGATGCTGTCTGCATTAGAGAGGGTGCAGAGTAGATTCACCAAGATGCTGACTGGATTAGAGAGGGTGCAGAGGAGATTCACCAGGATTATGTCTGGATTAGAGAGGATACAGAGGAGAATCACCAGGATTCTGTCTGGATTAGAGAGGGTGTAGAGGAGATTCACCAGGATGATGTCTGGATTAGGGAGGGTGCAGAGGAGATTCACCAGGATGCCTTCTGGATTAGAGAAGGTGCAGAGGAGATTTACCAGGATGCTGTCTAGATTAGAGAGGATGCAGATGAGATTCACCAGGATGCTGCCTGTATTAGAGAGGGTACAGAGGAGATTCACCAGAATGCTGACTGGATTAGAGAGGGTGCAGAACAGTTTCACCAGGATGCTGTCTCGATTGGAGAGGGTGCAGAGGAGATTCACCAGGACGCTGCCTGGATTGGAGAGGGTGCAGAGGAGATTCACCAGGATGCTGCCTGGATTAGAGAGTGTGCAGAGGAGATTCACCAGGATGCTGCCTGGATTAGAGAGGGTGCAGAGGAGATTCACCAGAATGCTGACTGGATTAGAGAGGGTGCAGAGCTGATACACCAAGATGTTGACTGGATTGGAGAGGGTGCAGAGCAGTTTCACCAGGATGCAGTCTCGATTGGAGAGGGTGCAGAGGAGATTCACCAGGACACTGCCTGGATTAGAGAGGGTGCAGAGCGAGATTCACCAGGATCCTGTCTGGATTAGAGAGGGTACAGAGGAGATTCACCAGGATGCTGCCTGGATTAGAGAGGGTGCAGAGGAGATTCACCAGAATGCTGCCTGGATTAGCGAGGGTGCAGAGGAGATTCACCAGGATGCTGCCTGGATTATAGAGTGTGCAGAGGAGATTCACCAGAATGCTGCCTGGATTAGAGAGGGTGCAGAGGAGATTCACCAGGATGCTGTCTGGATTAGAGAGGGTGCAGAGGAGATTCACCAGGATGTTGTCTGGGTTAGAGAGGGTGCAGAGGAGATTCACCTGGATACTTCCTGGATTAGAGAGGGTGCAGAGGAGATTCACCAGGATGCTGCCTGGGTTAGAGAGGGTGCAGAGGAGATTCACCAGGATGCTGACTAGATTAGAGAGGGTGCAGAGTAGATTCACCAAGATGTTGACTGGATTGGAGAGGGTGCAGAGCAGTTTCACCAGGATGCAGTCTCGATTGGAGAGGGTGCAGAGGAGATTCACCAGGACACTGCCTGGATTAGAGAGGGTGCAGAGGGAGATTCACCAGGATGCTGTCTGGATTAGAGAGGGGGCAGTGGAGATTCACCTGGATGCTTCCTGGATTAGAGAGGGTGCAGAGGAGATTCACCAGGATGCTTCCTGGATTAGAGAGGGTGCGGTGGAGTTTTACCAGGATGCTGCCTGGATTAGAGTGGGTGCAGAGGAGATTCACCAGGATGCCGTCTGGATTAGAGAGGGTGCAGAGGAGATTCAGCAGGATGTTGTCTGGATTAGAGAGGGTGCAGAGGAGATTCACCTGGATGCTTCCTGGATTAGAGAGGGTGCAGAGGAGATTCACCAGGATGCTGCCTGGGTTAGAGAGGGTGCAGAGCAGATTCACCAAGATGTTGACTGGGTTGGAGAGGGTGCAGAGCAGTTTCACCAGGACACTGCCTGGATTAGAGAGGGTGCAGAGCGAGATTAACCAGGATGCTGACTGGATTAGAGAGGGTACAGAGGAGATTCACCTGGATGCTGCCTGGATTAGAGAGTGTGCAGAGGAGATTCACCAGAATGCTGCCTGGATTAGAGAGTGTGCAGAGGAGATTCACCAGAATGCTGCCTGGATTAGAGAGGGTGCAGAGGTGATTCTCCAGGATGCTGTCTGGATTAGAGAGGGTGCAGAGGAGATTCACCAGGATGCTGCCTGTATTAGAGAGGTTGCAGAGGAGATTCACCAGGATGCTGCCTGAATTAGAGAGGACGCCGAGGTGATTCACCAGGATGCTGTCTGGATTAGAGAGGGTGCAGAGGAGATTCACCAGGATGCTGCCTGTATTAGAGAGGTTGCAGAGGAGATTCACCAGGATGCTGCCTGGATTAGAGAGGACGCCGAGGTGATTCACCAGGATGCTGTCTGGATTAGAGAGGATTCATAGGAGATTCACCAGGATACTGCCTGGATTCGAGAGGGAGCAGAAGAGATTTACCAGGTTGCTGCCTGGATTAGAGAGGGTGCAGAGGTGATTCAGCAGGATGCTGTCTGGATTAGAGAGGGTGCAGAGGATATTCATCAGGATGCTGCCTGTATTAGAGAGGGTGCAGAGGAGATTCACCAGGATGCTGTCTGGATTAGAGAGGGAGCAGAGGAGATTCACCATAATGCTGTCTGGATTAGAGAGGGTGCAGAGGAGTTTCACCAGGTTGCTGTCTGGATTAGTGAGGGTGCAGAGTAGATTCCCCAGGATACTGTCTGGATTAGAGAGGGTGCAGAGTAGATTCCCCAGGATACTGTCTGGATTAGAGAGGGTGCAGAGTAGATTCACCAGAATGCTGACTGGATTAGAAAGGGTGCAGAGTAGATTCACCAAGATGTTCACTGGATTAGAGAGGGTGCAGAGCAGTTTCACCAGGATGCCGTCTCGATTCGAGAGGGTGCAGAGGAAATCCACCAGGATGCTGCCTGGATTAGAGAGTGTGCAGAGGAGATTCACCAGGATGCTGTCTGGATTAGAGAGTGTGCAGAGGAGATTCACCAGGATGCTGTCTGGATTGGAGAGGGTGCAGAGGAGATTCACCATGATGCTGTCTGGATTAGAGAGGGTGCACAGGAGATTCAGCAGGATGCTGTCTGGATTAGAGAGTGTGCAGAGGAGATTCACCTGGATGCTGTCTGGATTAGAGAGTGTGCAGAGGAGATTCACCAGGATGCTGTCTGGATTGGAGAGGGTGCAGAGGAGATTCACCATGATGCTGTCTGGATTAGAGAGGGTGCACAGGAGATTCACCAGGATGCTGTCTGGATTAGTGAGGGTGCAGAGGAGTTTCACCAGGTTGCTGTCTGGATTAGAGAGAATGCAGAGTAGATTCCCCAGGATACTGTCTGGATTAGAGAGTGTGCAGAGGAGATTCACCAGGATTCTGTCTGGATTAGAGAGGGTGCAGAGGAGATTCACCAGGATGCTGTCTGGATTAGAGAGGATGCAGAGGAGATTCACAAGGATGCTGCCTGTATTAGAGAGGGTGCAGAGGAGATTCACCAGGATGCTGACTGGATTAGAGAGGGTGCAGAGTAGATTCACCAGAATGCTGACTGGATTAGAGAGGGTGCAGAGTAGATTCACCAAGATGTTGACTGGATTAGAGAGGGTGCAGAGCAGTTTCACCAGGATGCTGTCTCGATTGGAGAGGGTGCCGAGGAGATTCACCAGGACGCTGCCTGGATTAGAGAGGGTGCAGAGGAGATTCACCAGGATGCTGCCTGGATTAGAGAGTGTGCAGAAGAGATTCACCAGGATGCTGCCTGTATTAGAGAGGGTGCCGAGGAGATTCACCAGGATGCTGTCTGGATTAGAGGGTGTGCTGAGGAGATTCAGCAGGATGCTGTCTGGATTAGAGAGTGTGCAGAGGAGATTCACCAGGATGCTGTCTGGACTACAGAGTGTGCAGAGGAGATTCACCAGGATGCTGCCTGGATTAGAGAGGGTGCAGTGGAGAGTTACCAGGATGCTGCCTGGATTAGAGAGGGTGCAGAGGAGATTTACCAGGATGCTGTCTGGATTAGACGGGGTGCAGAGGAGATTCACCAGGATTATGTCTGGATTAGAGAGGATACAGAGGAGATTCACCAGGATTCTGTCTGGATTAGAGAGGGTGCAGAGGAGATTCAACAGGATGCTGTCTGGATTAGAGAAGGTGCAGAGGAGATTTACCAGGATGCTGTCTGGATTAGAGAGGGTGCACAGGAGATTCACCAGGATGCTGTCTGGATTAGTGAGGGTGCAGAGGAGTTTCACCAGGATGCTGTCTGGATTAGAGCGGGTGCAGAGTAGATTCCCCAGGATGCTGTCTGGATTAGAGAGGGTGCAGAGGAGATTCACCAGGATGCTGTCTGCATTAGAGAGGGTGCAGAGTAGATTCACGAAGATGCTGACTGGATTAGAGAGGGTGCAGAGGAGATTCACCAGGATTATGTCTGGATTAGAGAGGATACAGAGGAGAATCACCAGGATTCTGTCTGGATTAGAGAGGGTGTAGAGGAGATTCACCAGGATGATGTCTGGATTAGGGAGGGTGCAGAGGAGATTCACCAGGATGCCTTCTGGATTAGAGAGGATGCAGATGAGATTCACCAGGATGCTGCCTGTATTAGAGAGGGTACAGAGGAGATTCACCAGAATGCTGACTGGATTAGAGAGGGTGCAGAGGAGATTCACCAGGATGCTGTCTGGATTAGAGAGGGTGCAGAGGAGATTCACCAGGATGCTGTCTGGATTAGAGAGGGTGCAGAGGTGATTCACCAGGACGCTGCCTGGATTGGAGAGGGTGCAGAGGAGATTCACCAGGATGCTGCCTGGATTAGAGAGTGTGCAGAGGAGATTCACCAGGATGCTGCCTGGATTAGAGAGGGTGCAGAGGAGATTCACCAGAATGCTGACTGGATTAGAGAGGGTGCAGAGCTGATACACCAAGATGTTGACTGGATTGGAGAGGGTGCAGAGCAGTTTCACCAGGATGCAGTCTCGATTGGAGAGGGTGCAGAGGAGATTCACCAGGACACTGCCTGGATTAGAGAGGGTGCAGAGCGAGATTCACCAGGATGCTGTCTGGATTAGAGAGGGTACAGAGGAGATTCACCAGGATGCTGCCTGGATTAGAGAGGGTGCAGAGGAGATTCACCAGAATGCTGCCTGGATTAGCGAGGGTGCAGAGGAGATTCACCAGAATGCTGACTGGATTAGAGAGGGTGCAGAGCTGATACACCAAGATGTTGACTGGATTGGAGAGGGTGCAGAGCAGTTTCACCAGGATGCAGTCTCGATTGGAGAGGGTGCAGAGGAGATTCACCAGGACACTGCCTGGATTAGAGAGGGTGCAGAGCGAGATTCACCAGGATGCTGTCTGGATTAGAGAGGGTACAGAGGAGATTCACCAGGATGCTGCCTGGATTAGAGAGGGTGCAGAGGAGATTCACCAGAATGCTGCCTGGATTAGAGAGGGTGCAGAGGAGATTCACCAGGATGTTGTCTGGGTTAGAGAGGGTGCAGAGGAGATTCACCTGGATGCTTCCTGGATTAGAGAGGGTGCAGAGGAGTTTCACCAGGATGCTGCCTGGGTTAGAGAGGGTGCAGAGGAGATTCACCAGGATGCTGCCTGGGTTAGAGAGGGTGCAGAGGAGATTCACCAGGATGCTGACTAGATTAGAGAGGGTGCAGAGTAGATTCACCAGGATTCAGCCTGGATTAGAGAGGGTGCAGAGGAGATTCACCAGGGTGCTGCCTGGATTGGAGAGGGTGCTAAGGAGATTCACCAGGGAGCTGCTTGGATTAGAGAGGGTGCAGAGGAGATTCATCAGGACACTGCCTGGATTAGAGAGGGTGCAGAGGGAGATTCACCAAGATGCTGTCTGGATTAGAGAGGGGGCAGTGGAGATTCACCTGGATGCTTCCTGGATTAGAGAGGGTGCAGAGGAGATTCACCAGGATGCTTCCTGGATTAGAGAGGGTGCGGTGGAGTTTTACCAGGATGCTGCCTGGATTAGAGAGGGTGCAGAGGAGATTCACCAGGATGCCGTCTGGATTAGAGAGGGTGCAGAGGAGATTCAGCAGGATGTTGTCTGGATTAGAGAGGGTGCAGAGGAGATTCACCTGGATGCTTCCTGGATTAGAGAGGGTGCAGAGGAGATTCACCAGGATGCTGCCTGGGTTAGAGAGGGTGCAGAGGAGATTCACCAGGATGCTGTCTGGATTAGAGAGGGTGCAGAGCAGATTCACCAAGATGTTGACTGGGTTGGAGAGGGTGCAGAGCAGTTTCACCAGGACACTGCCTGGATTAGAGAGGGTGCAGAGCGAGATTAACCAGGATGCTGACTGGATTAGAGAGGGTACAGAGGAAATTCACCTGGATGCTGCCTGGATTAGAGAGTGTGCAGAGGAGATTCACCAGAATGCTGCCTGGATTAGAGAGTGTGCAGAGGAGATTCACCAGAATGCTGCCTGGATTAGAGAGGGTGCAGAGGAGATTCTCCAGGATGCTGTCTGGATTAGAGAGGGTGCAGAGGAGATTCACCAGGATGCTGCCTGTATTAGAGAGGTTGCAGAGGAGATTCACCAGGATGCTGCCTGGATTAGAGAGGACACCGAGGTGATTCACCAGGATGCTGTCTGGATTAGAGAGGGTGCAGAGGAGATTCACCAGGATGCTGCCTGTATTAGAGAGGTTGCGGAGGAGATTCACCAGGATGCTGCCTGGATTAGAGAGGACGCCGAGGTGATTCACCAGGATGCTGTCTGGGTTAGAGAGGGGGCAGAGGTGATTCACCAGGATCTTGTCTGGATTAGAGAGGATTCATAGGAGATTCACCAGGATACTGCCTGGATTCGAGAGGGAGCAGAAGAGATTTACCAGGTTGCTGCCTGGATTAGAGAGGGTGCAGAGGTTATTCAGCAGGATGCTGCCTGGATTAGAGATGGTGCAGTGGAGAGTTACCAGGATGCTGTCTGGATTAGAGATGGTGCAGAGGAGATTCACCAGGATGCTGTCTGGATTAGAGAGGGTGCAGAGGATATTCACCAGGATTCTGCCTGGATTAGAGAGGGTGTGGTGGAGATTTACCAGGATGCTGCCTGGATTAGAGACGGTGCAGATGAGATTTACCAGGTTGCTGTCTGGATTAGAGAGGATACAGAGGAGATTCAACAGGATGCTGTCCGGATTAGAGAGGGTGCGGTGGAGATTCAGCAGGACGCTGCCTGGATTTGAGAGGGTGCAGAGGAGATTCACCAGGATGCTGCCTGGATTAGAGAGGGTGCAGAGGTGATTTACCAGGATGCTGCCTTTACTCGAGAGTGTGCATAGGAGATTCAACAGGATGCTGTCTGGATTAGAGAGGGTGCAGAGGTGATTTACCAGGATGCTGCCTGGATTAGAGAGGGTGCAGAGGTGATTTACCAGGATGCTGCCTGTACTCGAGAGGGTGCATAGAAGATTCAACAGGATGCTGCCTGGATTAGAGAGGGTGCAGAGGAGTTTCACCAGGATGCTGTCTGGATTAGAGTGTGTGCAGAGTAGATTCCCCCGGATGCTGTCTGGATTAGAGAGGGTCCAGAGGAGATTCACCTGGATGCTGTCTGGATTAGAGAGGGTGCAGAGGAGATTCAGCAGGATGCTGTCTGGATTAGAGAAGGTGCAGAGGAGATTTACCAGGATGCTGTCTGGATTAGAGAGGGTGCAGAGGAGATTCACCAGGATGCTGCCTGGATTAGAGAGGGTGCGGTGGAGATTTACCAGGATGTTGCCTGGATTAGGAGGGTGCAGAGGTGATTCACCAGGATGCTCTCTGGATTAGAGAGGATTCATAGGAGATTCACCAGGATACTGCCTGGATTCGAGAGGGAGCAGAAGAGATTTACCAGGTTGCTGCCTGGATTAGAGAGGGTGCAGAGGTGATTCAGCAGGATGCTGCCTGGATTAGAGATGGTGCAGTGGAGAGTTACCAGGATGCTGTCTGGATTAGAGATGGTGCAGAGGAGATTCACCAGGATGCTGTCTGGATTAGAGAGGGTGCAGAGGATATTCACCAGGATTCTGCCTGGATTAGAGAGGGTGTGGTGGAGATTTACCAGGATGCTGCCTGGATTAGAGACGGTGCAGATGAGATTTACCAGGTTGCTGTCTGGATTAGAGAGGGTGCAGAGGAGATTTACCAGGATGCTGCCTGTACTCGAGAGGGTGCATAGGAGATTCAACAGGATGCTGTCTGGATTAGAGAGGGTGCAGAGGTGATTTACCAGGATGCTGCCTGGATTAGAGAGGGTGCAGAGGTGATTTACCAGGATGCTGCCTGTACTCGAGAGGGTGCATAGAAGATTCAACAGGATGCTGCCTGGATTAGAGAGGGTGCAGAGGAGATTCACCAGGATGCTTCTGGATTAGAGTGTGTGCAGAGTAGATTCCCCCGGATGCTGTCTGGATTAGAGAGGGTCCAGAGGAGATTCACCAGGATGCTGTCTGGATTAGAGAGGGTGCAGAGGAGATTCACCTGGATGCTGTCTGGATTAGAGAGGGTGCAGAGGAGATTCAGCAGGATGCTGTCTGGATTAGAGAAGGTGCAGAGGAGATTTACCAGGATGCTGTCTGGATTAGAGAGTGTGCAGAGGAGATTCACCAGGATGCTGTCTGGATTAGTGAGGGTGCAGAGGAGTTTCACCAGGATGCTGTCTGGATTAGAGAGGGTGCAGAAGAGATTTACCAGGATGCTGTCTGGATTAGAGAGTGTGCAGAGGAGATTCAGCAGGATGCTGCCTGGATTAGAGAGTGTACAGAGGAGATTCACCAGGATGCTGCCTGGATTAGAGAGGGTGCAGAGGAGATTCACCAGGATTATGTCTGGATTAGAGAGGTTGGAGAGGAGATTCACCGGGATTCTGCCTGGATTAGAGAGGGAGCAGAGGAGATTCACCAGGATGCTGTCTGGATTAGAGAGGGTGCAGAGTAGATTCACCAAGATGCTACCTGGATTAGAGAGGGTGCAGAGGAGATTTACCAGGATGCTGTCTGGATTAGAGAGGGTGCAGAGGACATTCACCAGGATGCTGTCTGGATTAGAGAGGGTGCAGAGGAGAGTCACCAGGATGCTGTCTGGATTGGAGAGGGTGCAGAGGAGATCCACAAGGATGCTGTCTGGATTAGAGAGGGTGGAGAGGAGATTTACCAGGAAGCTCTCTGGATTAGAGAGGGTGCAGAGGAGATTCACCAGGATGCTGTCTGGATTAGAGAGGGTGCAGAGGAGAGTCACCAGGATGCTGTCTGGATTAGCGAGGGTGCAGAGGACATTCACCAGGATGCTTCCTGGATTAGAGAGGGTGCGGTGGAGTTTTACCAGGATGCTGCCTGGATTAGAGAGGGTGCAGAGGAGATTCACCAGGATGCTGTCTGGATTAGAGAGGGGGCAGTGGAGATTCACAAGGATGCTGTCCGGATTAGATAGGGTGCAGAGGAGATTCAGCAGGATGTTGTCTGGATTAGAGAGGGTGCTGAGGAGATCACCTGGATGCTTCCTGGATTAGAGAGGGTGCAGAGGAGATTCACCAGGATGCTGCCTGGGTTAGAGAGGGTGCAGAGGAGATTCACCAGGATGCTGCCTGGGTTAGAGAGGGTGCAGAGGAGATTCACCAGGATGCTGCCTGGGTTAGAGAGGGTGCAGAGGAGATTCACCAGGATGCTGTCTGGGTTAGAGAGGGTGCAGAGGAGATTCACCTGGATGCTTCCTGGATTAGAGAGGGTGCAGAGGAGATTCACCAGGATGCTGCCTGGATTAGAGAGGGTGCAGAGGAGATTCACCTGGATGCTTCCTGGATTAGAGAGGGTGCAGAGGAGATTCACCAGGATGCTGCCTGGATTAGAGAGGGTGCAGAGGAGATTCACCTGGATATTTCCTGGATTAGAGAGGGTGCAGAGGAGATTCACCAGGATGCTGCCTGGATTAGAGAGGGTGCAGATGAGATTCTCCAGGATGCTGACTGGATTAGAGAGGGTGCAGAGCAGATTCACCAAGATGTTGACTGGATTGGAGAGGGTGCAGAGCAGTTTCACCAGGACACTGCCTGGATTAGCGAGGGTGCAGAGCGAGATTAACCAGGATGCTGACTGGATTAGAGAGGGTACAGAGGAGATTCACCTGGATGCTGCCTGGATTAGAGAGTGTGCAGAGGAGATTCACCAGAATGCTGCCTGGATTAGAGAGTGTGCAGAGGAGATTCACCAGAATGCTGCCTGGATTAGAGAGGGTGCAGAGGAGATTCTCCAGGATGCTGTCTGGATTAGAGAGGGTGCAGAGGAGATTCACCAGGATGCTGCCTGTATTAGAGAGGGTGCAGAGGTGATTCACCAGGATGCTGCCTGGATTAGAGAGGACGCCGAGGTGATTCACCAGAATGCTGTCTGGATTAGAGAGGGTGCAGAGGAGAATCACCAGGATGCTGCCTGGATTAGAGAGGGTGTGGTGGAGATTTACCAGGATGCTGCCTGGATTAGGAGGGTGCAGAGGTGATTCACCAGGATGCTGTCTGGATTAGAGAGGATTCATAGGAGATTCACCAGGATACTGCCTGGATTCGAGAGGGTGCAGAAGAGATTTACCAGGTTGCTGCCTGGATTAGAGAGGGTGCAGAGGTGATTCAGCAGGATGCTGCCTGGATTAGAGATGGTGCAGTGGAGAGTTACCAAGATGCTGTCTGGATTAGAGAGGGTGCAGAGGATATTCACCAGGATTCTGCCTGGATTAGAGAGGGTGCGGTGGAGATTTACCAGGATGCTGCCTGGATTAGAGAGGGTGCAGATGAGATTTACCAGGTTGCTGTCTGGATTAGAGAAGGTGTAGAGGAGATTCACCAGGATGCTGTCCGGATTAGAGAGGGTGCGGTGGAGATTCACCAGGATGCTGTCTGGATTAGAGAGGGTGCAGAGGATATTCACCAGGATTCTGCCTGGATTGGAGAGGGTGCGGTGGAGATTTACCAGGATGCTGCCTGGATTTGAGAGGGTGCAGAGGAGATTCACCAGGATGCTGCCTGTACTCGAGAGGTTGCATAGGAGATTCAACAGGATGCTGCCTGGATTAGACAGGGTGCAGAGGAGATTCAACAGGATGCTGCCTGGATTAGAGAGGGTGCAGAGGAGATTCACCAGGATGCTGTCTGGATTAGAGTGTGTGCAGAGTAGATTCCCCAGGATGCTGTCTGGATTAGAGAGGGTCCAGAGTAGATTCACCTGGATGCTGTCTGGATTAGAGAGGGTGCAGAGGAGATTCACCAGGATGCTGACTGGATTGGAGAGGGTGCAGAGGAGATTTACCAGGATGCTGTCTGGATTAGAGAGGGTGCAGAGGAGATTTACCAGAATGCTGTCTGGATTAGAGAGGGTGCAGAGGACATTCACCAGGATGCTGTCTGGATTAGAGAGGGTGCAGAGGAGAGTCACCAGGATGCTGTCTGGATTGGAGAGGGTGCAGTGGAGATCCACCAGGATGCTGTCTGGATTAGAGAGGGTGGAGAGGAGATTTACCAGGAAGCTGTCTGGATTAGAGAGGGTGCAGAGGAGATTCACCAGGATGCTGCCTGGATTAGAGAGGGTGCAGAGGAGATTCACCAGGATGCTGCCTGTATTAGAGAGGGTACAGAGGAGATTCACCAGGATGCTGCCTGGATTAGAGATGGTGCGGTGGAGATTTACCAGGATGTTGCCTGGATTAGGAGGGTGCAGAGGTGATTCACCAGGATGCTGTCTGGATTAGAGAGGATTCATAGGAGATTCACCAGGATGCTGCCTGGATTCGAGAGGGTGCAGAAGAGATTTACCAGGTTGCTGCCTGGATTAGAGAGGGTGCAGAGTAGATTCACCAAGATGCTGCCTGGATTAGAGAGGCTGCAGAGGAGATTCACCAGGATTATGTCTGGATTAGAGAGGTTGGAGAGGAGATTCACCGGGATTCTGCCTGGATTAGAGAGGGTGCAGAGGAGATTTACCAGGATTCTGCCTGGATTAGAGAGGGAGCAGTGGAGATTCACCAGGATGCTGCCTGGATTAGAGAGCGTGCAGAGGAGATTCACCAGGATGCTGTCTGGATTAGAGAGGGTGCAGAGTAGATTCACCAAGATGCTGCCTGGATTAGAGAGGGTGCAGAGGAGATTTACCAGGATGCTGTCTGGATTAGAAAGGGTGCTGAGGAGATTCACCAGGATGCTGCCTGGATTAGAGAGGGTGCAGAGGAGTTTTACCAGGATGCTGTCTGGATCAGAGAGGGTGCTGAGGAGATTCACCAGGTTGCTGTCTGGATTAGAGAGGATACAGAGGAGATTCACCAGGATGCTGCCTGGATTAGAGAGGGTGCGGTGGAGATTTACCAGGATGTTGCCTGGATTAGGAGGGTGCAGAGGTGATTCACCAGGATGCTGTCTGGATTAGAGAGGATTCATAGGAGATTCACCAGGATGCAGCCTGGATTAGAGAGGGTGCAGAAGAGATTTACCAGGTTGCTGCCTGGATTAGTGTGGGTGCAGAGGAGATTCACCAGGATGCTGTCTGGATTAGAGAGGGTGCAGAGGAGATTCACCAGGATGCTGACTGGATTGGAGAGGGTGCAGAGGAGATTTACCAGGATGCTGTCTGGATTAGAGAGGGTGCAGAGGAGATTTACCAGAATGCTGTCTGGATTAGAGAGGGTGCAGAGGACATTCACCAGGATGCTGTCTGGATTAGAGAGGGTGCAGAGGAGAGTCACCAGGATGCTGTCTGGATTGGAGAGGTTGCAGAGGAGATTCACCAGGATGCTGTCTGGATAAGAGAGGGTGCAGAGGAGATCCACCAGGATGCTGTCTGGATTAGAGAGGGTGGAGAGGAGATTTACCAGGAAGCTGTCTGGATTAGAGAGGGTGCAGAGGAGATTCACCAGGATGCTGCCTGTATTAGAGAGGGTGCAGAGGAGATTCACCAGGATGTTGCCTGGATTAGAGAGGGTGCAGAGGAGATTTACCAGGATGCTGCCTGGATTAGAGAGGGTGCAGAGGAGATTCACCAGGATGTTGCCTGGATTAGGAGGGTGCAGAGGTGATTCACCAGGATGCTGTCTGGATTAGAGAGGATTCATAGGAGATTCACCAGGATGCTGCCTGGATTCGAGAGGGTGCAGAAGAGATTTACCAGGTTGCTGCATGGATTAGAGAGGGTGCAGAGTAGATTCACCAAGATGCTGCCTGGATTAGAGAGGCTGCAGAGGAGATTCACCAGGATTATGTCTGGATTAGAGAGGTTGGAGAGGAGATTCACCGGGATTCTGCCTGGATTAGAGAGGGAGCAGTGGACATTCACCAGGATGCTGCCTGGATTAGAGAGCGTGCAGAGGAGATTCACCAGGATGCTGTCTGGATTAGAGAGGGTGCAGAGTAGATTCACCAAGATGCTGCCTGGATTAGAGAGGGTGCAGAGGAGATTTACCAGGATGCTGTCTGGATTAGATAGGGTGCTGAGGAGATTCACCAGGATGCTGCCTGGATTAGAGAGGGTGCAGAGGAGTTTTACCAGGATGCTGTCTGGATCAGAGAGGGTGCTGAGGAGATTCACCAGGTTGCTGTCTGGATTAGAGAGGATACGGATGAGATTCACCAGGATGCTGCCTGGATTAGAGAGGGTGCGGTGGAGATTTACCAGGATGTTGCCTGGATTAGGAGGGTGCAGAGGTGATTCACCAGGATGCTGTCTGGATTAGAGAGGATTCATAGGAGATTCACCAGGATGCTGCCTGGATTCGAGAGGGTGCAGAAGAGATTTACCAGGTTGCTGCCTGGATTAGAGAGGGTGCAGAGTAGATTCACCAAGATGCTGCCTGGATTAGAGAGGCTGCAGAGGAGATTCACCAGGATTATGTCTGGATTAGAGAGGTTGGAGAGGAGATTCACCGGGATTCTGCTTGTATTAGAGAGGGTGCAGAGGAGATTTATCAGGATTCTGCCTGGATTAGAGAGGGAGCAGTGGAGATTCACCAGGATGCTGCCTGGATTAGAGAGGGTGCAGAGGAGATTTACCAAGATGCTGTCTGGATTAGAGAGGGTGCAGAGGAGATTTACCAGGATGCTGTCTGGATTAGAAAGGGTGCAGAGTAGATTCACCAAGATGCTGCCTGGATTAGAGAGGGTGCAGAGGAGATTTACCAGGATGCTGTCTGGATTAGAAAGGGTGCTGAGGAGATTCACCACGATGCTGCCTGGATTAGAGAGGGTGCAGAGGAGTTTTACCAGGATGCTGTCTGGATCAGAGAGGGTGCTGAGGAGATTCACCAGGTTGCTGTCTGGATTAGAGAGGATACAGAGGAGATTCACCAGGATGCTGCCTGGATTAGAGAGGGTGCGGTGGAGATTTACCAGGATGTTGCCTGGATTAGGAGGGTGCAGAGGTGATTCACCAGGATGCTGTCTGGATTAGAGAGGATTCATAGGAGATTCACCAGGATGCTGCCTGGATTCGAGAGGGTGCAGAAGAGATTTACCAGGTTGCTGCCTGGATTAGAGAGGGTGCAGAGTAGATTCACCAAGATGCTGCCTGGATTAGAGAGGCTGCAGAGGAGATTCACCAGGATTATGTCTGGATTAGAGAGGTTGGAGAGGAGATTCACCGGGATTCTGCCTGGATTAGAGAGGGTGCAGAGGAGATTTACCAGGATTCTGCCTGGATTAGAGAGGGAGCAGTGGAGATTCACCAGGATGCTGCCTGGATTAGAGAGCGTGCAGAGGAGATTCACCAGGATGCTGTCTGGATTAGAGAGGGTGCAGAGTAGATTCACCAAGATGCTGCCTGGATTAGAGAGGGTGCAGAGGAGATTTACCAGGATGCTGTCTGGATTAGAAAGGGTGCTGAGGAGATTCACCAGGATGCTGCCTGGATTAGAGAGGGTGCAGAGGAGTTTTACCAGGATGCTGTCTGGATCAGAGAGGCTGCTGAGGAGATTCACCAGGTTGCTGTCTGGATTAGAGAGGATACAGAGGAGATTCACCAGGATGCTGCCTGGATTAGAGAGGGTGCGGTGGAGATTTACCAGGATGTTGCCTGGATTAGGAGGGTGCAGAGGTGATTCACCAGGATGCTGTCTGGATTAGAGAGGATTCATAGGAGATTCACCAGGATGCTGCCTGGATTCGAGAGGGTGCAGAAGAGATTTACCAGGTTGCTGCCTGGATTAGTGTGGGTGCAGAGGAGATTCACCAGGATGCTGTCTGGATTAGAGAGGGTGCAGAGGAGATTCACCAGGATGCTGACTGGATTGGAGAGGGTGCAGAGGAGATTTACCAGGATGCTGTCTGGATTAGAGAGGGTGCAGAGGAGATTTACCAGAATGCTGTCTGGATTAGAGAGGGTGCAGAGGACATTCACCAGGATGCTGTCTGGATAAGAGAGGGTGCAGAGGAGATCCACCAGGATGCTTTCTGGATTAGAGAGGGTGGAGAGGAGATTTACCAGGAAGCTGTCTCGATTAGAGCTTGTGCAGAGGAAATTCAGCAGGATGCTGTCTTGATTAGAGAGGGTGCAGAGGAGTTTCACCAGGATGCTGCCTGGATTAGAGAGGGTGCTGAGGAGATTCACCAGGATGCTGCCTGGATTAGAGAGGGTGCAGAGGAGTTTTACCAGGATGCTGTCTGGATCAGAGAGGCTGCTGAGGAGATTCACCAGGTTGCTGTCTGGATTAGAGAGGATACAGAGGAGATTCACCAGGATGCTGCCTGGATTAGAGAGGGTGCGGTGGAGATTTACCAGGATGTTGCCTGGATTAGGAGGGTGCAGAGGTGATTCACCAGGATGCTGTCTGGATTAGAGAGGATTCATAGGAGATTCACCAGGATGCTGCCTGGATTCGAGAGGGTGCAGAAGAGATTTACCAGGTTGCTGCCTGGATTAGTGTGGGTGCAGAGGAGATTCACCAGGATGCTGTCTGGATTAGAGAGGGTGCAGAGGAGATTCACCAGGATGCTGACTGGATTGGAGAGGGTGCAGAGGAGATTTACCAGGATGCTGTCTGGATTAGAGAGGGTGCAGAGGAGATTTACCAGAATGCTGTCTGGATTAGAGAGGGTGCAGAGGAGATTCACAAGGATGCTGTCTGGATAAGAGAGGGTGCAGAGGAGATCCACCAGGATGCTTTCTGGATTAGAGAGGGTGGAGAGGAGATTTACCAGGAAGCTGTCTCGATTAGAGCTTGTGCAGAGGAAATTCAGCAGGATGCTGTCTTGATTAGAGAGGGTGCAGAGGAGTTTCACCAGGATGCTGCCTGGATTAGAGAGGGTGCAGAGGAGATTCACCAGGATGCTGCCTGGATTAGAGAGGGTGCGGTGGAGATTTACCAGGATGCTGTCTGGATTAGAGAGGGTGCAGAGGAGATTCACCAGGATGCTGACTGGATTGGAGAGGGTGCAGAGGAGATTCACCAGGATGCTGTCTGGATTAGAGAGGGTGCAGAGGAGATTCACCAGGATGCTGACTGGATTGGAGAGGGTGCAGAGGAGATTTACCAGGATGCTGTCTGGATTAGAGAGGGTGCAGAGGAGATTTACCAGAATGCTGTCTGGATTAGAGAGGGTGCAGAGGACATTCACCAGGATGCTGTCTGGATAAGAGAGGGTGCAGAGGAGATCCACCAGGATGCTTTCTGGATTAGAGAGGGTGGAGAGGAGATTTACCAGGAAGCTGTCTCGATTAGAGCTTGTGCAGAGGAAATTCAGCAGGATGCTGTCTTGATTAGAGAGGGTGCAGAGGAGTTTCACCAGGATGCTGCCTGGATTAGAGAGGGTGCTGAGGAGATTCACCAGGATGCTGCCTGGATTAGAGAGGGTGCAGAGGAGTTTTACCAGGATGCTGTCTGGATCAGAGAGGCTGCTGAGGAGATTCACCAGGTTGCTGTCTGGATTAGAGAGGGTGCAGAGGAGATTCACCAGGATGCTGTCTGGATTAGAGAGGGTGCAGAGGAGATTCACCAGGATGCTGACTGGATTGGAGAGGGTGCAGAGGAGATTTACCAGGATGCTGTCTGGATTAGAGAGGGTGCAGAGGAGATTTACCAGAATGCTGTCTGGATTAGAGAGGGTGCAGAGGACATTCACCAGGATGCTGTCTGGATAAGAGAGGGTGCAGAGGAGATCCACCAGGATGCTTTCTGGATTAGAGAGGGTGGAGAGGAGGTTTACCAGGAAGCTGTCTCGATTAGAGCTTGTGCAGAGGAAATTCAGCAGGATGCTGTCTTGATTAGAGAGGGTGCAGAGGAGTTTCACCAGGATGCTGCCTGGATTAGAGAGGGTGCTGAGGAGATTCACCAGGATGCTGCCTGGATTAGAGAGGGTGCAGAGGAGTTTTACCAGGATGCTGTCTGGATCAGAGAGGCTGCTGAGGAGATTCACCAGGTTGCTGTCTGGATTAGAGAGGATTCAGAGGAGATTCACCAGGATGCTGCCTGGATTAGAGAGGGTGCGGTGGAGATTTACCAGGATGTTGCCTGGATTAGGAGGGTGCAGAGGTGATTCACCAGGATGCTGTCTGGATTAGAGAGGATTCATAGGAGATTCACCAGGATGCTGACTGGATTGGAGAGGGTGCAGAGGAGATTTACCAGGATGCTGTCTGGATTAGAGAGGGTGCAGAGGAGATTTACCAGAATGCTGTCTGGATTAGAGAGGGTGCAGAGGAGATTCACCAGGATGCTGTCTGGATAAGAGAGGGTGCAGAGGAGATCCACCAGGATGCTTTCTGGATTAGAGAGGGTGGAGAGGAGATTTACCAGGAAGCTGTCTCGATTAGAGCTTGTGCAGAGGAAATTCAGCAGGATGCTGTCTTGATTAGAGAGGGTGCAGAGGAGTTTCACCAGGATGCTGCCTGGATTAGAGAGGGTGCAGAGGAGATTCACCAGGATGCTGCCTGGATTAGAGAGGGTGCGGTGGAGATTTACCAGGATGTTGCCTGGATTAGGAGGGTGCAGAGGTGATTCACCAGGATGCTGTCTGGATTAGAGAGGATTCATAGGAGATTCACCAGGATGCTGCCTGGATTCGAGAGGGTGCAGAAGAGATTCACCAGGATGCTGTCTGGATTAGAGAGGGTGCAGAGGAGATTCACCAGGATGCTGACTGGATTGGAGAGGGTGCAGAGGAGATTTACCAGGATGCTGTCTGGATTAGAGAGGGTGCAGAGGAGATTTACCAGGATGCTGACTGGATTGGAGAGGGTGCAGAGGAGATTTACCAGGATGCTGTCTGGATTAGAGAGGGTGCAGAGGAGATTTACCAGAATGCTGTCTGGATTAGAGAGGGTGCAGAGGAGATTCACCAGGATGCTGTCTGGATAAGAGAGGGTGCAGAGGAGATCCACCAGGATGCTTTCTGGATTAGAGAGGGTGGAGAGGAGATTTACCAGGAAGCTGTCTCGATTAGAGCTTGTGCAGAGGAAATTCAGCAGGATGCTGTCTTGATTAGAGAGGGTGCAGAGGAGTTTCACCAGGATGCTGCCTGGATTAGAGAGGGTGCAGAGGAGATTCACCAGGATGCTGCCTGGATTAGAGAGGGTGCGGTGGAGATTTACCAGGATGTTGCCTGGATTAGGAGGGTGCAGAGGTGATTCACCAGGATGCTGTCTGGATTAGAGAGGATTCATAGGAGATTCACCAGGATGCTGCCTGGATTCGAGAGGGTGCAGAAGAGATTTACCAGGTTGCTGCCTGGATTAGTGTGGGTGCAGAGGAGATTCACCAGGATGCTGTCTGGATTAGAGAGGGTGCAGAGGAGATTCACCAGGATGCTGACTGGATTGGAGAGGGTGCAGAGGAGATTCACCAGGATGCTGTCTGGATTAGAGAGGGTGCAGAGGAGATTCACCAGGATGCTGACTGGATTGGAGAGGGTGCAGAGGAGATTTACCAGGATGCTGTCTGGATTAGAGAGGGTGCAGAGGAGATTTACCAGAATGCTGTCTGGATTAGAGAGGGTGCAGAGGACATTCACCAGGATGCTGTCTGGATAAGAGAGGGTGCAGAGGAGATCCACCAGGATGCTTTCTGGATTAGAGAGGGTGGAGAGGAGATTTACCAGGAAGCTGTCTCGATTAGAGCTTGTGCAGAGGAAATTCAGCAGGATGCTGTCTGGATAAGAGAGGGTGCAGAGGAGATTCACCAGGATGCTGTCTGGATAAGAGAGGGTGCAGAGGAGATCCACCAGGATGCTTTCTGGATTAGAGAGGGTGGAGAGGAGATTTACCAGGAAGCTGTCTGGATCAGAGAGGCTGCTTAGGAGATTCACCAGGTTGCTGTCTGGATTAGAGAGGATACAGAGGAGATTCACCAGGATGCTGCCTGGATTAGAGAGGGTGCGGTGGAGATTTACCAGGATGTTGCCTGGATTAGGAGGGTGCAGAGGTGATTCACCAGGATGCTGTCTGGATTAGAGAGGATTCATAGGAGATTCACCAGGATGCTGCCTGGATTCGAGAGGGTGCAGAAGAGATTTACCAGGTTGCTGTCTGGATTAGTGTGGGTGCAGAGGAGATTCACCAGGATGCTGTCTGGATTAGAGAGGGTGCAGAGGAGATTCACCAGGATGCTGACTGGATTGGAGAGGGTGCAGAGGAGATTTACCAGGATGCTGTCTGGATTAGAGAGGGTGCAGAGGAGATTTACCAGAATGCTGTCTGGATTAGAGAGGGTGCAGAGGAGATTCACCAGGATGCTGTCTGGATAAGAGAGGGTGCAGAGGAGATCCACCAGGATGCTTTCTGGATTAGAGAGGGTGGAGAGGAGATTCACCAGGATGCTGCCTGGATTAGAGAGGGTGCAGAGGAGATTCACCAAGATGCTGCCTGGTTTAGAGAGGCTGCAGAGGAGATTCACCAGGATTATGTCTGGATTAGAGAGGTTGGAGAGGAGATTCACCGGGATTCTGCCTGGATTAGAGAGGGAGCAGTGGACATTCACCAGGATGCTGCCTGGATTAGACAGCGTGCAGAGGAGATTCACCAGGATGCTGTCTGGATTAGAAAGGGTGCTGAGGAGATTCACCAGGATGCTGCCTGGATTAGAGAGGGTGCAGAGGAGATTTACCAGAATGCTGTCTGGATTAGAGAGGGTGCAGAGGACATTCACCAGGATGCTGTCTGGATTAGAGAGGCTGCAGAGGAGAGTCACCAGGATGCTGTCTGGATTGGAGAGGGTGCAGAGGAGATTCACCAGGATGCTGTCTGGATAAGAGAGGGTGCAGAGGAGATCCACCAGGATGCTTTCTGGATTAGAGAGGGTGGAGAGGAGATTTACCAGGAAGCTGTCTCGATTAGAGCTTGTGCAGAGGAAATTCAGCAGGATGCTGTCTTGATTAGAGAGGGTGCAGAGGAGTTTCACCAGGATGCTGCCTGGATTAGAGAGGGTGCAGAGGAGATTCACCAGGATGCTGCCTGGATTAGAGAGGGTGCGGTGGAGATTTACCAGGATGTTGCCTGGATTAGGAGGGTGCAGAGGTGATTCACCAGGATGCTGTCCGGATTAGAGAGGATTCATAGGAGATTCACCAGGATGCTGCCTGGATTCGAGAGGGTGCAGAAGAGATTTACCAGGTTGCTGCCTGGATTAGAGAGGGTGCAGAGTAGATTCACCAAGATGCTGCCTGGATTAGAGAGGCTGCAGAGGAGATTCACCATGATTATGTCTGGATTAGAGAGGTTGGAGAGGAGATTCACCGGGATTCTGCCTGGATTAGAGAGGGAGCAGTGGACATTCACCAGGATGCTGCCTGGATTAGACAGCGTGCAGAGGAGATTCACCAGGATGCTGTCTGGATTAGAGAGGGTGCAGAGTAGATTCACCAAGATGCTGCCTGGATTAGAGAGGGTGCAGAGGAGATTTACCAAGATGCTGTCTGGATTAGATAGGGTGCTGAGGAGATTCACCAGGATGCTGCCTGGATTAGAGAGGGTGCAGAGGAGTTTTACCAGGATGCTGTCTGGATCAGAGAGGGTGCTGAGGAGATTCACCAGGTTGCTGTCTGGATTAGAGAGGATACGGATGAGATTCACCAGGATGCTGCCTGGATTAGAGAGGGTGCGGTGGAGATTTACCAGGATGTTGCCTGGATTAGGAGGGTGCAGAGGTGATTCACCAGGATGCTGTCTGGATTAGAGAGGATTCATAGGAGATTCACCAGGATGCTGCCTGGATTCGAGAGGGTGCAGAAGAGATTTACCAGGTTGCTGCCTGGATTAGAGAGGGTGCAGAGTAGATTCACCAAGATGCTGCCTGGATTAGAGAGGGTGCAGAGGAGATTCACCAGGATTATGTCTGGATTAGAGAGGTTGGAGAGGAGATTCACCGGGATTCTGCCTGGATTAGAGAGGGAGCAGTGGAGATTCACCAGGATGCTGCCTGGATTAGAGAGCGTGCAGAGGAGATTCACCAGGATGCTGTCTGGATTAGAGAGGGTGCAGAGTAGATTCACCAAGATGCTGCCTGGATTAGAGAGGGTGCAGAGGAGATTTACCAGGATGCTGTCTGGATTAGATAGGGTGCTGAGGAGATTCACCAGGATGCTGCCTGGATTAGAGAGGGTGCAGAGGAGTTTTACCAGGATGCTGTCTGGATCAGAGAGGGTGCTGAGGAGATTCACCAGGTTGCTGTCTGGATTAGAGAGGATACAGAGGAGATTCACCAGGATGCTGCCTGGATTAGATAGGGTGCGGTGGAGATTTACCAGGATGTTGCCTGGATTAGGAGGGTGCAGAGGTGATTCACCAGGATGCTGTCTGGATTAGAGAGGATTCATAGGAGATTCACCAGGATGCTGCCTGGATTCGAGAGGGTGCAGAAGAGATTTACCAGGTTGCTGCCTGGATTAGTGTGGGTGCAGAGGAGATTCACCAGGATGCTGTCTGGATTAGAGAGGGTGCAGAGGAGATTCACCAGGATGCTTCCTGGATTAGAGAGGGTGCGGTGGAGTTTTACCAGGATGCTGCCTGGATTAGAGAGGGTGCAGAGGAGATTCACCAGGATGCTGTCTGGATTAGAGAGGGGGCAGAGGAGAATCAACAGGATGCTGTCTGGATTAGCGAGGGTGCAGAGGACATTCACCAGGATGCTTCCTGGATTAGAGAGGGTGCGGTGGAGTTTTACCAGGATGCTGCCTGGATTAGAGAGGGTGCAGAGGAGATTCACCAGGATGCCGTCTGGATTAGAGAGGGGGCAGTGGAGATTCACAAGGATGCTGTCCGGATTAGATAGGGTGCAGAGGAGATTCAGCAGGATGTTGTCTGGATTAGAGAGGGTGCAGGGGAGATTCACCTGGATGCTTCCTGGATTAGAGAGGGTGCAGAGGAGATTCACCAGGATGCTGCCTGTGTTAGAGAGGGTGCAGAGGAGATTCACCAGGATGCTGCCTGGGTTAGAGAGGGTGCAGAGGAGATTCACCAGGATGCTGCCTGGGTTAGAGAGGGTGCAGAGGAGATTCACCAGGATGCTGTCTGGGTTAGAGAGGGTGCAGAGGAGATTCACCTGGATGCTTCCTGGATTAGAGAGGGTGCAGAGGAGATTCACCAGGATGCTGCCTGGATTAGAGAGGGTGCAGAGGAGATTCACCTGGATGCTTCCTGGATTAGAGAGGGTGCAGAGGAGATTCACCAGGATGCTGCCTGGATTAGAGAGGGTGCAGAGGAGATTCACCTGGATGCTTCCTGGATTAGAGAGGGTGCAGAGGAGATTCACCAGGATGCTGCCTGGATTGGAGAGGGTGCAGAGGAGATTCACCAGGATGCTGCCTGGATTAGAGAGGGTGCAGATGAGATTCTCCAGGATGCTGACTGGATTAGAGAGGGTGCAGAGCAGATTCACCAAGATGTTGACTGGATTGGAGAGGGTGCAGAGCAGTTTCACCAGGACACTGCCTGGATTAGCGAGGGTGCAGAGCGAGATTAACCAGGATGCTGACTGGATTAGAGAGGGTGCAGAGGAGTTTCACCAGGATGCTGCCTGGATTAGAGAGGGTGCAGAGGAGATTCACCAGGATGCTGCCTGGATTAGAGAGGGTGCGGTGGAGATTTACCAGGATGTTGCCTGGATTAGGAGGGTGCAGAGGTGATTCACCAGGATGCTGTCCGGATTAGAGAGGATTCATAGGAGATTCACCAGGATGCTGCCTGGATTCGAGAGGGTGCAGAAGAGATTTACCAGGTTGCTGCCTGGATTAGAGAGGGTGCAGAGTAGATTCACCAAGATGCTGCCTGGATTAGAGAGGCTGCAGAGGAGATTCACCAGGATTATGTCTGGATTAGAGAGGTTGGAGAGGAGATTCACCGGGATTCTGCCTGGATTAGAGAGGGAGCAGTGGACATTCACCAGGATGCTGCCTGGATTAGAGAGCGTGCAGAGGAGATTCACCAGGATGCTGTCTGGATTAGAGAGGGTGCAGAGTAGATTCACCAAGATGCTGCCTGGATTAGAGAGGGTGCAGAGGAGATTTACCAGGATGCTGTCTGGATTAGATAGGGTGCTGAGGAGATTCACCAGGATGCTGCCTGGATTAGAGAGGGTGCAGAGGAGTTTTACCAGGATGCTGTCTGGATCAGAGAGGGTGCTGAGGAGATTCACCAGGTTGCTGTCTGGATTAGAGAGGATACGGATGAGATTCACCAGGATGCTGCCTGGATTAGAGAGGGTGCGGTGGAGATTTAGCAGGATGTTGCCTGGATTAGGAGGGTGCAGAGGTGATTCACCAGGATGCTGTCTGGATTAGAGAGGATTCATAGGAGATTCACCAGGATGCTGCCTGGATTCGAGAGGGTGCAGAAGAGATTTACCAGGTTGCTGCCTGGATTAGAGAGGGTGCAGAGTAGATTCACCAAGATGCTGCCTGGATTAGAGAGGGTGCAGAGGAGATTCACCAGGATTATGTCTGGATTAGAGAGGTTGGAGAGGAGATTCACCGGGATTCTGCCTGGATTAGAGAGGGAGCAGTGGAGATTCACCAGGATGCTGCCTGGATTAGAGAGCGTGCAGAGGAGATTCACCAGGATGCTGTCTGGATTAGAGAGGGTGCAGAGTAGATTCACCAAGATGCTGCCTGGATTAGAGAGGGTGCAGAGGAGATTTACCAGGATGCTGTCTGGATTAGATAGGGTGCTGAGGAGATTCACCTGGATGCTGCCTGGATTAGAGAGGGTGCAGAGGAGTTTTACCAGGATGCTGTCTGGATCAGAGAGGGTGCTGAGGAGATTCACCAGGTTGCTGTCTGGATTAGAGAGGATACAGAGGAGATTCACCAGGATGCTGCCTGGATTAGAGAGGGTGCGGTGGAGATTTACCAGGATGTTGCCTGGATTAGGAGGGTGCAGAGGTGATTCACCAGGATGCTGTCTGGATTAGAGAGGATTCATAGGAGATTCACCAGGATGCTGCCTGGATTCGAGAGGGTGCAGAAGAGATTTACCAGGTTGCTGCCTGGATTAGTGTGGGTGCAGAGGAGATTCACCAGGATGCTGTCTGGATTAGAGAGGGTGCAGAGGAGATTCACCAGGATGCTTCCTGGATTAGAGAGGGTGCGGTGGAGTTTTACCAGGATGCTGCCTGGATTAGAGAGGGTGCAGAGGAGATTCACCAGGATGCCGTCTGGATTAGAGAGGGGGCAGTGGAGATTCACAAGGATGCTGTCCGGATTAGATAGGGTGCAGAGGAGATTCAGCAGGATGTTGTCTGGATTAGAGAGGGTGCAGAGGAGATTCACCTGGATGCTTCCTGGATTAGAGAGGGTGCAGAGGAGATTCACCAGGATGCTGCCTGGGTTAGAGAGGGTGCAGAGGAGATTCACCAGGATGCTGCCTGGGTTAGAGAGGGTGCAGAGGAGATTCACCAGGATGCTGCCTGGGTTAGAGAGGGTGCAGAGGAGATTCACCAGGATGCTGTCTGGGTTAGAGAGGGTGCAGAGGAGATTCACCTGGATGCTTCCTGGATTAGAGAGGGTGCAGAGGAGATTCACCAGGATGCTGCCTGGATTAGAGAGGGTGCAGAGGAGATTCACCTGGATGCTTCCTGGATTAGAGAGGGTGCAGAGGAGATTCACCAGGATGCTGCCTGGATTAGAGAGGGTGCAGAGGAGATTCACCTGGATGCTTCCTGGATTAGAGAGGGTGCAGAGGAGATTCACCAGGATGCTGCCTGGATTAGAGAGGGTGCAGAGGAGATTCACCAGGATGCTGCCTGGATTAGAGAGGGTGCAGATGAGATTCTCCAGGATGCTGACTGGATTAGAGAGGGTGCAGAGCAGATTCACCAAGATGTTGACTGGATTGGAGAGGGTGCAGAGCAGTTTCACCAGGACACTGCCTGGATTAGCGAGGGTGCAGAGCGAGATTAACCAGGATGCTGACTGGATTAGAGAGGGTACAGAGGAGATTCACCTGGATGCTGCCTGGATTAGAGAGTGTGCAGAGGAGATTCACCAGAATGCTGCCTGGATTAGAGAGTGTGCAGAGGAGATTCACCAGAATGCTGCTTGGATTAGAGAGGGTGCAGAGGAGATTCTCCAGGATGCTGTCTGGATTAGAGAGGGTGCAGAGGAGATTCACCAGGATGCTGCCTGTATTAGAGAGGGTGCAGAGGAGATTCACCAGGATGCTGCCTGGATTAGAGAGGACGCCGAGGTGATTCACCAGGATGCTGTCTGGATTAGAGAGGGTGCAGAGGAGAATCACCAGGATGCTGCCTGGATTAGAGAGGGTGCGGTGGAGATTTACCAGGATGCTGCCTGGATTAGGAGGGTGCAGAGGTGATTCACCAGGATGCTGTCTGGATTAGAGAGGATTCATAGGAGATTCACCAGGATACTGCCTGGATTCGAGAGGGTGCAGAAGAGATTTACCAGGTTGCTGCCTGGATTAGAGAGGGTGCAGAGGTGATTCAGCAGGATGCTGCCTGGATTAGAGATGGTGCAGTGGAGAGTTACCAGGATGCTGTCTGGATTAGAGAGGGTGCAGAGGATATTCACCAGGATTCTGCCTGGATTAGAGAGGGTGCGGTGGAGATTTACCGTGATGCTGCCTGGATTAGAGAGGGTGCAGATGACATTTACCAGGTTGCTGTCTGGATTAGAGAAGGTGTAGAGGAGATTCACCAGGATGCTGTCCGGATTAGAGAGGGTGCGGTGGAGATTCACCAGGACGCTGCCTGGATTTGAGAGGGTGCAGAGGAGATTCACCAGGATGCTGCCTGGATTAGAGAGGGTGCAGAGGAGATTCACCAGGATGCTTCCTGGATTAGAGAGGGTGCAGAGGTGATTTACCAGGATGCTGCCTGTACTCGAGAGGGTGCATAGGAGATTCAACAGGATGCTGCCTGGATTAGAGAGGGTGCAGAGGTGATTTACCAGGATGCTGCCTGGATTAGAGAGGGTGCAGAGGTGATTTACCAGGATGCTGCCTGTACTCGAGAGGGTGCATAGAAGATTCAACAGGATGCTGCCTGGATTAGAGAGGGTGCAGAGGAGATTCACCAGGATGCTGTCTGGATTAGAGTGTGTGCAGAGTAGATTCCCCAGGATGCTGTCTGGATTAGAGAGGGTCCAGAGTAGATTCACCTGGATGCTGTCTGGATTAGAGAGGGTGCAGAGGAGATTCACCAGGATGCTGACTGGATTGGAGAGGACGCCGAGGTGATTTACCAGAATGCTGTCTGGATTAGAGAGGGTGCAGAGGACATTCACCAGGATGCTGTCTGGATTAGAGAGGGTGCAGAGGAGAGTCACCAGGATGCTGTCTGGATTGGAGAGGGTGCAGAGGAGATCCACCAGGATGCTGTCTGGATTAGAGAGGGTGGAGAGGAGATTTACCAGGAAGCTGTCTGGATTAGAGAGGGTGCAGAGGAGATTCACCAGGATGCTGTCTGGATTAGAGAGGATACAGAGGAGATTCACCAGGATGCTGCCTGGATTAGAGAGGGTGCGGTGGAGATTTACCAGGATGTTGCCTGGATTAGGAGGGTGCAGAGGTGATTCACCAGGATGCTGTCTGGATTAGAGAGGATTCATAGGAGATTCACCAGGATGCTGCCTGGATTCGAGAGGGTGCAGAAGAGATTTACCAGGTTGCTGCCTGGATTAGAGAGGGTGCAGAGTAGATTCACCAAGATGCTGCCTGGATTAGAGAGGCTGCAGAGGAGATTCACCAGGATTATGTCTGGATTAGAGAGGGTGCAGAGGAGATTCACCAGGATGCTGACTGGATTGGAGAGGGTGCAGAGGAGATTTACCAGGATGCTGTCTGGATTAGAGAGGGTGCAGAGGAGATTTACCAGAATGCTGTCTGGATTAGAGAGGGTGCAGAGGACATTCACCAGGATGCTGTCTGGATTAGAGAGGGTGCAGAGGAGAGTCACCAGGATGCTGTCTGGATTGGAGAGGGTGCAGAGGAGATCCACCAGGATGCTGTCTGGATTAGAGAGGGTGGAGAGGAGATTTACCAGAAAGCTGTCTGGATTAGAGAGGGTGCAGAGGAGATTCACCAGGATGCTGTCTGGATTAGAGAGGATACAGAGGAGATTCACCAGAATGCTGCCTGGATTAGAGAGTGTGCAGAGGAGATTCACCAGAATGCTGCTTGGATTAGAGAGGGTGCAGAGGAGATTCTCCAGGATGCTGTCTGGATTAGAGAGGGTGCAGAGGAGATTCACCAGGATGCTGCCTGTATTAGAGAGGGTGCAGAGGAGATTCACCAGGATGCTGCCTGGATTAGAGAGGACGCCGAGGTGATTCACCAGGATGCTGTCTGGATTAGAGAGGGTGCAGAGGAGAATCACCAGGATGCTGCCTGGATTAGAGAGGGTGCGGTGGAGAGTTACCAGGATGTAGCCTGGATTAGGAGGGTGCAGAGGTGATTCACCAGGATGCTGTCTGGATTAGAGAGGATTCATAGGAGATTCACCAGGATGCTGCCTGGATTCGAGAGGGTGCAGAAGAGATTTACCAGGTTGCTGCCTGGATTAGAGAGGGTGCAGAGTAGATTCACCAAAATGCTGCCTGGATTAGAGAGGCTGCAGAGGAGATTCACCAGGATTATGTCTGGATTAGAGAGGTTGGAGAGGAGATTCACCGGGATTCTGCCTGGATTAGAGAGGGTGCAGAGGAGATTTACCAGGATTCTGCCTGGATTAGAGAGGGAGCAGTGGAGATTCACCAGGATGCTGCCTGGATTAGAGAGCGTGCAGAGGAGATTCACCAGGATTCTGTCTGGATTAGAGAGGGTGCAGAGTAGATTCACCAAGATGCTGCCTGGATTAGAGAGGGTGCAGAGGAGATTTACCAGGATGCTGTCTGGATTAGAGAGGGTGCAGAGGAGTTTTACCAGGATGCTGTCTGGATCAGAGAGGGTGCTGAGGAGATTCACCAGGTTGCTGTCTGGATTAGAGAGGATACAGAGGAGATTCACCAGGATGCTGCCTGGATTAGAGAGGGTGCGGTGGAGATTTACCAGGATGTTGCCTGGATTAGGAGGGTGCAGAGGTGATTCACCAGGATGCTGTCTGGATTAGAGAGGATTCATAGGAGATTCACCAGGATGCTTCCTGGATTAGAGACGGTGCGGTCGAGTTTTACCAGGATGCTGCCTGGATTAGAGAGGGTGCAGAGGAGATTCACCAGGATGCTGTCTGGATTAGAGAGGGGGCAGAGGAGAATCAACAGGATGCTGTCTGGATTAGCGAGGGTGCAGAGGACATTCACCAGGATGCTTCCTGGATTAGAGAGGGTGCGGTGGAGTTTTACCAGGATGCTGCCTGGATTAGAGAGGGTGCAGAGGAGATTCACCAGGATGCCGTCTGGATTAGAGAGGGGGCAGTGGAGATTCACAAGGATGCTGTCCGGATTAGATAGGGTGCAGAGGAGATTCAGCAGGATGTTGTCTGGATTAGAGAGGGTGCAGAGGAGATTCACCTGGATGCTTCCTGGATTAGAGAGGGTGCAGAGGAGATTCACCAGGATGCTGCCTGGGTTAGAGAGGGTGCAGAGGAGATTCACCAGGATGCTGCCTGGGTTAGGGAGGGTGCAGAGGAGATTCACCAGGATGCTGCCTGGGTTAGAGAGGGTGCAGAGGAGATTCACCAGGATGCTGTCTGGGTTAGAGAGGGTGCAGAGGAGATTCACCTGGATGCTTCCTGGATTAGAGAGGGTGCAGAGGAGATTCACCAGGATGCTGCCTGGGTTAGAGAGGGTGCAGAGGAGATTCACCAGGATGCTGCCTGGGTTAGAGAGGGTGCAGAGGAGATTCACCAGGATGCTGCCTGGGTTAGAGAGGGTGCAGAGGAGATTCACCAGGATGCTGTCTGGGTTAGAGAGGGTGCAGAGGAGATTCACCTGGATGCTTCCTGGATTAGAGAGGGTGCAGAGGAGATTCACCAGGATGCTGCCTGGATTAGAGAGGGTGCAGAGGAGATTCACCTGGATGCTTCCTGGATTAGAGAGGGTGCAGAGGAGATTCACCAGGATGCTGCCTGGATTAGAGAGGGTGCAGAGGAGATTCACCTGGATGCTTCCTGGATTAGAGAGGGTGCAGAGGAGATTCACCAGGATGCTGCCTGGATTAGAGAGGGTGCAGAGGAGATTCACCAGGATGCTGCCTGGATTAGAGAGGGTGCAGATGAGATTCTCCAGGATGCTGACTGGATTAGAGAGGGTGCAGAGCAGATTCACCAAGATGTTGACTGGATTGGAGAGGGTGCAGAGCAGTTTCACCAGGACACTGCCTGGATTAGCGAGGGTGCAGAGCGAGATTAACCAGGATGCTGACTGGATTAGAGAGGGTACAGAGGAGATTCACCTGGATGCTGCCTGGATTAGAGAGTGTGCAGAGGAGATTCACCAGAATGCTGCCTGGATTAGAGAGTGTGCAGAGGAGATTCACCAGAATGCTGCCTGGATTAGAGAGGGTGCAGAGGAGATTCTCCAGGATGCTGTCTGGAATAGAGAGGGTGCAGAGGAGATTCACCAGGATGCTGCCTGTATTAGAGAGGGTGCAGAGGAGATTCACCAGGATGCTGCCTGGATTAGAGAGGACGCCGAGGTGATTCACCAGGATGCTGTCTGGATTAGAGAGGGTGCAGAGGAGAATCACCAGGATGCTGCCTGGATTAGAGAGGGTGCGGTGGAGATTTACCAGGATGCTGCCTGGATTAGGAGGGTGCAGAGGTGATTCACCAGGATGCTGTCTGGATTAGAGAGGATTCATAGGAGATTCACCAGGATACTGCCTGGATTCGAGAGGGTGCAGAAGAGATTTACCAGGTTGCTGCCTGGATTAGAGAGGGTGCAGAGGTGATTCAGCAGGATGCTGCCTGGATTAGAGATGGTGCAGTGGAGAGTTACCAGGATGCTGTCTGGATTAGAGAGGGTGCAGAGGATATTCACCAGGATTCTGCCTGGATTAGAGAGGGTGCGGTGGAGATTTACCGTGATGCTGCCTGGATTAGAGAGGGTGCAGATGACATTTACCAGGTTGCTGTCTGGATTAGAGAAGGTGTAGAGGAGATTCACCAGGATGCTGTCCGGATTAGAGAGGGTGCGGTGGAGATTTACCAGGATGCTGCCTGGATTAGAGAGGGTGCAGAGCAGATTCACCAGGATGTTGCCTGGATTAGAGAAGGTGTAGAGGAGATTCACCAGGATGCTGCCTGGATTAGAGAGGGTGCAGAGGAGATTCACCAGGATGCTTCCTGGATTAGAGAGGGTGCAGAGGTGATTTACCAGGATGCTGCCTGAACTCGAGAGGGTGCATAGGAGATTCAACAGGATGCTGCCTGGATTAGAGAGGGTGGAGAGGTGATTTACCAGGATGCTGCCTGGATTAGAGAGGGTGCAGAGGTGATTTACCAGGATGCTGCCTGTACTCGAGAGGGTGCATAGAAGATTCAACAGGATGCTGCCTGGATTAGAGAGGGTGCAGAGGAGATTCACCAGGATGCTGTCTGGATTAGAGTGTGTGCAGAGTAGATTCCCCAGGATGCTGTCTGGATTAGAGAGGGTCCAGAGTAGATTCACCTGGATGCTGTCTGGATTAGAGAGGGTGCAGAGGAGATTCACCAGGATGCTGACTGGATTGGAGAGGGTGCAGAGGAGATTTACCAGGATGCTGTCTGGATTAGAGAGGGTGCAGAGGAGATTTACCAGAATGCTGTCTGGATTAGAGAGGGTGCAGAGGACATTCACCAGGATGCTGTCTGGATTAGAGAGGGTGCAGAGGAGAGTCACCAGGATGCTGTCTGGATTGGAGAGGGTGCAGAGGAGATTCACCAGGATTATGTCTGGATTAGAGAGGTTGGAGAGGAGATTCACCGGGATTCTGCTTGTATTAGAGAGGGTGCAGAGGAGATTTACCAGGATTCTGCCTGGATTAGAGAGGGAGCAGTGGAGATTCACCAGGATGCTGCCTGGATTAGAGAGGGTGCAGAGGAGATTCACCAGGATGCCGTCTGGATTAGAGAGGGGGCAGTGGAGATTCACAAGGATGCTGTCCGGATTAGATAGGGTGCAGAGGAGATTCAGCAGGATGTTGTCTGGATTAGAGAGGGTGCAGAGGAGATTCACCTGGATGCTTCCTGGATTAGAGAGGGTGCAGAGGAGATTCACCAGGATGCTGCCTGGGTTAGAGAGGGTGCAGAGGAGATTCACCAGGATGCTGCCTGGGTTAGAGAGGGTGCAGAGGAGATTCACCAGGATGCTGCCTGGGTTAGAGAGGGTGCAGAGGAGATTCACCAGGATGCTGTCTGGGTTAGAGAGGGTGCAGAGGAGATTCACCTGGATGCTTCCTGGATTAGAGAGGGTGCAGAGGAGATTCACCAGGATGCTGCCTGGGTTAGAGAGGGTGCAGAGGAGATTCACCAGGATGCTGCCTGGGTTAGAGAGGGTGCAGAGGAGATTCACCAGGATGCTGCCTGGGTTAGAGAGGGTGCAGAGGAGATTCACCAGGATGCTGTCTGGGTTAGAGAGGGTGCAGAGGAGATTCACCTGGATGCTTCCTGGATTAGAGAGGGTGCAGAGGAGATTCACCAGGATGCTGTCCGGATTAGAGAGGGTGCGGTGGAGATTCACCAGGATGCTGCCTGGATTTGAGAGGGTGCAGAGCAGATTCACCAGGATGTTGCCTGGATTAGAGAAGGTGTAGAGGAGATTCACCAGGATGCTGCCTGGATTAGAGAGGGTGCAGAGGAGATTCACCAGGATGCTTCCTGGATTAGAGAGGGTGCAGAGGTGATTTACCAGGATGCTGCCTGTACTCGAGAGGGTGCATAGGAGATTCAACAGGATGCTGCCTGGATTAGAGAGGGTGCAGAGGTGATTTACCAGGATGCTGCCTGGATTAGAGAGGGTGCAGAGGTGATTTACCAGGATGCTGCCTGTACTCGAGAGGGTGCATAGAAGATTCAACAGGATGCTGCCTGGATTAGAGAGGGTGCAGAGGAGATTCACCAGGATGCTGTCTGGATTAGAGTGTGTGCAGAGTAGATTCCCCAGGATGCTGTCTGGATTAGAGAGGGTCCAGAGTAGATTCACCTGGATGCTGTCTGGATTAGAGAGGGTGCAGAGGAGATTCACCAGGATGCTGACTGGATTGGAGAGGGTGCAGAGGAGATTTACCAGGATGCTGTCTGGATTAGAGAGGGTGCAGAGGAGATTTACCAGAATGCTGTCTGGATTAGAGAGGGTGCAGAGGACATTCACCAGGATGCTGTCTGGATTAGAGAGGGTGCAGAGGAGAGTCACCAGGATGCTGTCTGGATTGGAGAGGGTGCAGAGGAGATTCACCAGGATTATGTCTGGATTAGAGAGGTTGGAGAGGAGATTCACCGGGATTCTGCTTGTATTAGAGAGGGTGCAGAGGAGATTTACCAGGATTCTGCCTGGATTAGAGAGGGAGCAGTGGAGATTCACCAGGATGCTGCCTGGATTAGAGAGGGTGCAGAGGAGATTCACCAGGATGCCGTCTGGATTAGAGAGGGGGCAGTGGAGATTCACAAGGATGCTGTCCGGATTAGATAGGGTGCAGAGGAGATTCAGCAGGATGTTGTCTGGATTAGAGAGGGTGCAGAGGAGATTCACCTGGATGCTTCCTGGATTAGAGAGGGTGCAGAGGAGATTCACCAGGATGCTGCCTGGGTTAGAGAGGGTGCAGAGGAGATTCACCAGGATGCTGCCTGGGTTAGAGAGGGTGCAGAGGAGATTCACCAGGATGCTGCCTGGGTTAGAGAGGGTGCAGAGGAGATTCACCAGGATGCTGTCTGGGTTAGAGAGGGTGCAGAGGAGATTCACCTGGATGCTTCCTGGATTAGAGAGGGTGCAGAGGAGATTCACCAGGATGCTGCCTGGGTTAGAGAGGGTGCAGAGGAGATTCACCAGGATGCTGCCTGGGTTAGAGAGGGTGCAGAGGAGATTCACCAGGATGCTGCCTGGGTTAGAGAGGGTGCAGAGGAGATTCACCAGGATGCTGTCTGGGTTAGAGAGGGTGCAGAGGAGATTCACCTGGATGCTTCCTGGATTAGAGAGGGTACAGAGGAGATTCACCAGGATGCTGCCTGGATTAGAGAGGGTGCAGAGGAGATTCACCTGGATGCTTCCTGGATTAGAGAGGGTGCAGAGGAGATTCACCAGGATGCTGCCTGGATTAGAGAGGGTGCAGAGGAGATTCACCTGGATGCTTCCTGGATTAGAGAGGGTGCAGAGGAGATTCACCAGGATGCTGCCTGGATTAGAGAGGGTGCAGAGGAGATTCACCAGGATGCTGCCTGGATTAGAGAGGGTGCAGATGAGATTCTCCAGGATGCTGACTGGATTAGAGAGGGTGCAGAGCAGATTCACCAAGATGTTGACTGGATTGGAGAGGGTGCAGAGCAGTTTCACCAGGACACTGCCTGGATTAGCGAGGGTGCAGAGCGAGATTAACCAGGATGCTGACTGGATTAGAGAGGGTACAGAGGAGATTCACCTGGATGCTGCCTGGATTAGAGAGTGTGCAGAGGAGATTCACCAGAATGCTGCCTGGATTAGAGAGTGTGCAGAGGAGATTCACCAGAATGCTGCCTGGATTAGAGAGGGTGCAGAGGAGATTCTCCAGGATGCTGTCTGGAATAGAGAGGGTGCAGAGGAGATTCACCAGGATGCTGCCTGTATTAGAGAGGGTGCAGAGGAGATTCACCAGGATGCTGCCTGGATTAGAGAGGGTGCGGTGGAGATTTACCAGGATGCTGCCTGGATTAGGAGGGTGCAGAGGTGATTCACCAGGATGCTGTCTGGATTAGAGAGGATTCATAGGAGATTCACCAGGATACTGCCTGGATTCGAGAGGGTGCAGAAGAGATTTACCAGGTTGCTGCCTGGATTAGAGAGGGTGCAGAGGTGATTCAGCAGGATGCTGCCTGGATTAGAGATGGTGCAGTGGAGAGTTACCAGGATGCTGTCTGGATTAGAGAGGGTGCAGAGGATATTCACCAGGATTCTGCCTGGATTAGAGAGGGTGCGGTGGAGATTTACCGTGATGCTGCCTGGATTAGAGAGGGTGCAGATGACATTTACCAGGTTGCTGTCTGGATTAGAGAAGGTGTAGAGGAGATTCACCAGGATGCTGTCCGGATTAGAGAGGGTGCGGTGGAGATTCACCAGGACGCTGCCTGGATTTGAGAGGGTGCAGAGGAGATTCACCAGGATGCTGTCTGGATTAGAGAGGGTGCAGAGCAGATTCACCAGGATGCTGTCTGGATTAGAGAGGGTGCAGAGGAGATTCACCAGGATGCTTCCTGGATTAGAGAGGGTGCAGAGGAGATTCACCAGGATGCTTCCTGGATTAGAGAGGGTGCGGTGGAGATTCACCAGGACGCTGCCTGGATTAGAGAGGGTGCAGAGCAGATTCACCAGGATGTTGCCTGGATTAGAGAAGGTGTAGAGGAGATTCACCAGGATGCTGCCTGGATTAGAGAGGGTGCAGAGGAGATTCACCAGGATGCTTCCTGGATTAGAGAGGGTGCAGAGGTGATTTACCAGGATGCTGCCTGTACTCGAGAGGGTGCATAGGAGATTCAACAGGATGCTGCCTGGATTAGAGAGGGTGCAGAGGTGATTTACCAGGATGCTGCCTGGATTAGAGAGGATGCAGAGGTGATTTACCAGGATGCTGCCTGTACTCGAGAGGGTGCATAGAAGATTCAACAGGATGCTGCCTGGATTAGAGAGGGTGCAGAGGAGATTCACCAGGATGCTGTCTGGATTAGAGTGTGTGCAGAGTAGATTCCCCAGGATGCTGTCTGGATTAGAGAGGGTCCAGAGTAGATTCACCTGGATGCTGTCTGGATTAGAGAGGGTGCAGAGGAGATTCACCAGGATGCTGACTGGATTGGAGAGGGTGCAGAGGAGATTTACCAGGATGCTGTCTGGATTAGAGAGGGTGCAGAGGAGATTTACCAGAATGCTGTCTGGATTAGAGAGGGTGCAGAGGAGAGTCACCAGGATGCTGTCTGGATTGGAGAGGGTGCAGAGGAGATTCACCAGGATTATGTCTGGATTAGAGAGGTTGGAGAGGAGATTCACCGGGATTCTGCCTGGATTAGAGAGGGTGCAGAGGAGATTTACCAGGATTCTGCCTGGATTAGAGAGGGAGCAGTGGAGATTCACCAGGATGCTGCCTGGATTAGAGAGCGTGCAGAGGAGATTCACCAGGATGCTGTCTGGATTAGAGAGGGTGCAGAGTAGATTCACCAAGATGCTGCCTGGATTAGAGAGGGTGCAGAGGAGATTTACCAGGATGCTGTCTGGATTAGAAAGGGTGCTGAGGAGATTCACCAGGATGCTGCCTGGATTGGAGAGGGTGCAGAGGAGTTTTACCAGGATGCTGTCTGGATCAGAGAGGGTGCTGAGGAGATTCACCAGGTTGCTGTCTGGATTAGAGAGGATACAGAGGAGATTCACCAGGATGCTGCCTGGATTAGAGAGGGTGCGGTGGAGATTTACCAGGATGTTGCCTGGATTAGGAGGGTGCAGAGGTGATTCACCAGGATGCTGTCTGGATTAGAGAGGATTCATAGGAGATTCACCAGGATGCTGCCTGGATTCGAGAGGGTGCAGAAGAGATTTACCAGGTTGCTGCCTGGATTAGTGTGGGTGCAGAGGAGATTCACCAGGATGCTGTCTGGGTTAGAGAGGGTGCAGAGGAGATTCACCAGGATGCTGACTGGATTGGAGAGGGTGCAGAGGAGATTTACCAGGATGCTGTCTGGATTAGAGAGGGTGCAGAGGAGATTTACCAGAATGCTGTCTGGATTAGAGAGGGTGCAGAGGACATTCACCAGGATACTGCCTGGATTCGAGAGGGTGCAGAAGAGATTTACCAGGTTGCTGCCTGGATTAGAGAGGGTGCAGAGGTGATTCAGCAGGATGCTGCCTGGATTAGAGATGGTGCAGTGGAGAGTTACCAGGATGCTGTCTGGATTAGAGAGGGTGCAGAGGATATTCACCAGGATTCTGCCTGGATTAGAGAGGGTGCGGTGGAGATTTACCGTGATGCTGCCTGGATTAGAGAGGGTGCAGATGACATTTACCAGGTTGCTGTCTGGATTAGAGAAGGTGTAGAGGAGATTCACCAGGATGCTGTCCGGATTAGAGAGGGTGCGGTGGAGATTCACCAGGACGCTGCCTGGATTTGAGAGGGTGCAGAGGAGATTCACCAGGATGTTGCCTGGATTAGAGAAGGTGTAGAGGAGATTCACCAGGATGCTGCCTGGATTAGAGAGGGTGCAGAGGAGATTCACCAGGATGCTTCCTGGATTAGAGAGGGTGCAGAGGTGATTTACCAGGATGCTGCCTGTACTCGAGAGGGTGCATAGGAGATTCAACAGGATGCTGCCTGGATTAGAGAGGGTGCAGAGGTGATTTACCAGGATGCTGCCTGGATTAGAGAGGGTGCAGAGGTGATTTACCAGGATGCTGCCTGTACTCGAGAGGGTGCATAGAAGATTCAACAGGATGCTGCCTGGATTAGAGAGGGTGCAGAGGAGATTCACCAGGATGCTGTCTGGATTAGAGTGTGTGCAGAGTAGATTCCCCAGGATGCTGTCTGGATTAGAGAGGGTCCAGAGTAGATTCACCTGGATGCTGTCTGGATTAGAGAGGGTGCAGAGGAGATTCACCAGGATGCTGTCTGGATTAGAGAGGGTGCAGAGTAGATTCCCCAGGATGCTGTCTGGATTAGAGAGGGTCCAGAGTAGATTCACCTGGATGCTGTCTGGATTAGAGAGGGTGCAGAGGAGATTCACCAGGATGCTGACTGGATTGGAGAGGGTGCAGAGGAGATTTACCAGGATGCTGTCTGGATTAGAGAGGGTGCAGAGGAGATTTACCAGAATGCTGTCTGGATTAGAGAGGGTGCAGAGGACATTCACCAGGATGCTGTCTGGATTAGAGAGGGTGCAGAGGAGAGTCACCAGGATGCTGTCTGGATTGGAGAGGGTGCAGAGGAGATTCACCAGGATTATGTCTGGATTAGAGAGGTTGGAGAGGAGATTCACCGGGATTCTGCTTGTATTAGAGAGGGTGCAGAGGAGATTTACCAGGATTCTGCCTGGATTAGAGAGGGAGCAGTGGAGATTCACCAGGATGCTGCCTGGATTAGAGAGGGTGCAGAGGAGATTCACCAGGATGCCGTCTGGATTAGAGAGGGGGCAGTGGAGATTCACAAGGATGCTGTCCGGATTAGATAGGGTGCAGAGGAGATTCAGCAGGATGTTGTCTGGATTAGAGAGGGTGCAGAGGAGATTCACCTGGATGCTTCCTGGATTAGAGAGGGTGCAGAGGAGATTCACCAGGATGCTGCCTGGGTTAGAGAGGGTGCAGAGGAGATTCACCAGGATGCTGCCTGGGTTAGAGAGGGTGCAGAGGAGATTCACCAGGATGCTGCCTGGGTTAGAGAGGGTGCAGAGGAGATTCACCAGCATGCTGTCTGGGTTAGAGAGGGTGCAGAGGAGATTCACCTGGATGCTTCCTGGATTAGAGAGGGTGCAGAGGAGATTCACCAGGATGCTGCCTGGGTTAGAGAGGGTGCAGAGGAGATTCACCAGGATGCTGCCTGGGTTAGAGAGGGTGCAGAGGAGATTCACCAGGATGCTGCCTGGGTTAGAGAGGGTGCAGAGGAGATTCACCAGGATGCTGTCTGGGTTAGAGAGGGTGCAGAGGAGATTCACCTGGATGCTTCCTGGATTAGAGAGGGTGCAGAGGAGATTCACCAGGATGCTGCCTGGATTAGAGAGGGTGCAGAGGAGATTCACCTGGATGCTTCCTGGATTAGAGAGGGTGCAGAGGAGATTCACCAGGATGCTGCCTGGATTAGAGAGGGTGCAGAGGAGATTCACCTGGATGCTTCCTGGATTAGAGAGGGTGCAGAGGAGATTCACCAGGATGCTGCCTGGATTAGAGAGGGTGCAGAGGAGATTCACCAGAATGCTGCCTGGATTAGAGAGGGTGCAGAGGAGATTCTCCAGGATGCTGTCTGGAATAGAGTGGGTGCAGAGGAGATTCACCAGGATGCTGCCTGTATTAGAGAGGGTGCAGAGGAGATTCACCAGGATGCTGCCTGGATTAGAGAGGACGCCGAGGTGATTCACCAGGATGCTGTCTGGATTAGAGAGGGTGCAGAGGAGAATCACCAGGATGCTGCCTGGATTAGAGAGGGTGCGGTGGAGATTTACCAGGATGCTGCCTGGATTAGGAGGGTGCAGAGGTGATTCACCAGGATGCTGTCTGGATTAGAGAGGATTCATAGGAGATTCACCAGGATACTGCCTGGATTCGAGAGGGTGCAGAAGAGATTTACCAGGTTGCTGCCTGGATTAGAGAGGGTGCAGAGGTGATTCAGCAGGATGCTGCCTGGATTAGAGATGGTGCAGTGGAGAGTTACCAGGATGCTGTCTGGATTAGAGAGGGTGCAGAGGATATTCACCAGGATTCTGCCTGGATTAGAGAGGGTGCGGTGGAGATTTACCGTGATGCTGCCTGGATTAGAGAGGGTGCAGATGACATTTACCAGGTTGCTGTCTGGATTAGAGAAGGTGTAGAGGAGATTCACCAGGATGCTGCCTGGATTAGAGAGGGTGCAGAGGAGATTCACCAGGATGCTTCCTGGATTAGAGAGGGTGCAGAGGTGATTTACCAGGATGCTGCCTGTACTCGAGAGGGTGCATAGGAGATTCAACAGGATGCTGCCTGGATTAGAGAGGGTGCAGAGGTGATTTACCAGGATGCTGCCTGGATTAGAGAGGGTGCAGAGGTGATTTACCAGGATGCTGCCTGTACTCGAGAGGGTGCATAGAAGATTCAACAGGATGCTGCCTGGATTAGAGAGGGTGCAGAGGAGATTCACCAGGATGCTGTCTGGATTAGAGTGTGTGCAGAGTAGATTCCCCAGGATGCTGTCTGGATTAGAGAGGGTCCAGAGTAGATTCACCTGGATGCTGTCTGGATTAGAGAGGGTGCAGAGGAGATTCACCAGGATGCTGACTGGATTGGAGAGGGTGCAGAGGAGATTTACCAGGATGCTGTCTGGATTAGAGAGGGTGCAGAGGAGATTTACCAGAATGCTGTCTGGATTAGAGAGGGTGCAGAGGACATTCACCAGGATGCTGTCTGGATTAGAGAGGGTGCAGAGGAGAGTCACCAGGATGCTGTCTGGATTGGAGAGGGTGCAGAGGAGATTCACCAGGATTATGTCTGGATTAGAGAGGTTGGAGAGGAGATTCACCGGGATTCTGCCTGGATTAGAGAGGGTGCAGAGGAGATTTACCAGGATTCTGCCTGGATTAGAGAGGGAGCAGTGGAGATTCACCAGGATGCTGCCTGGATTAGAGAGCGTGCAGAGGAGATTCACCAGGATGCTGTCTGGATTAGAGAGGGTGCAGAGTAGATTCACCAAGATGCTGCCTGGATTAGAGAGGGTGCAGAGGAGATTTACCAGGATGCTGTCTGGATTAGAAAGGGTGCTGAGGAGATTCACCAGGATGCTGCCTGGATTGGAGAGGGTGCAGAGGAGTTTTACCAGGATGCTGTCTGGATCAGAGAGGGTGCTGAGGAGATTCACCAGGTTGCTGTCTGGATTAGAGAGGATACAGAGGAGATTCACCAGGATGCTGCCTGGATTAGAGAGGGTGCGGTGGAGATTTACCAGGATGTTGCCTGGATTAGGAGGGTGCAGAGGTGATTCACCAGGATGCTGTCTGGATTAGAGAGGATTCATAGGAGATTCACCAGGATGCTGCCTGGATTCGAGAGGGTGCAGAAGAGATTTACCAGGTTGCTGCCTGGATTAGTGTGGGTGCAGAGGAGATTCACCAGGATGCTGTCTGGATTAGAGAGGGTGCAGAGGAGATTCACCAGGATGCTGACTGGATTGGAGAGGGTGCAGAGGAGATTTACCAGGATGCTGTCTGGATTAGAGAGGGTGCAGAGGAGATTTACCAGAATGCTGTCTGGATTAGAGAGGGTGCAGAGGACATTCACCAGGATGCGGTCTGGATTAGAGAGGGTGCAGAGGAGAGTCACAAGGATGCTATCTGGATTGGAGAGGGTGCAGAGGAGATCCACCAGGATGCTGTCTGGATTAGAGAGGGTGGAGAGGAGATTTACCAGGAAGCTGTCTGGATTAGAGAGGGTGCAGAGGAGATTCACCAGGATGCTGCCTGTATTAGAGAGGGTGCAGAGGAGATTCACCAGGATGCTGTCTCGATTAGAGATTGTGCAGAGGAGATTTACCAGGATGCTGCCTGGATTAGAGAGGGTGCAGAGGAGATTCACCAGGATGCTGCCTGGATTAGAGAGGGTGCGGTGGAGATTTACCAGGATGTTGCCTGGATTAGGAGGGTGCAGAGGTGATTCACCAGGATGCTGTCCGGATTAGAGAGGATTCATAGGAGATTCACCAGGATGCTGCCTGGATTCGAGAGGGTGCAGAAGAGATTTACCAGGTTGCTGCCTGGATTAGAGAGGGTGCAGAGGAGATTCACCAGGATGCTGTCTGGATTAGAGAGCGTGCAGAGTAGATTCACCAAGATGCTGCCTGGATTAGAGAGGCTGCAGAGGAGATTCACCAGGATTATGTCTGGATTAGAGAGGTTGGAGAGGAGATTCACCGGGATTCTGCCTGGATTAGAGGGGAGCAGTGGACATTCACCAGGATGCTGCCTGGATTAGAGAGCGTGCAGAGGAGATTCACCAGGATGCTGTCTGGATTAGAGAGGGTGCAGAGTAGATTCACCAAGATGCTGCCTGGATTAGAGAGGGTGCAGAGGAGATTTACCAGGATGCTGTCTGGATTAGATAGGGTGCTGAGGAGATTCACCAGGATGCTGCCTGGATTAGAGAGGGTGCAGAGGAGATTTACCAGGATGCTGTCTGGATCAGAGAGGGTGCTGAGGAGATTCACCAGGTTGCTGTCTGGATTAGAGAGGATACGGATGAGATTCACCAGGATGCTGCCTGGATTAGAGAGGGTGCGGTGGAGATTTACCAGGATGTTGCCTGGATTAGGAGGGTGCAGAGGTGATTCACCAGGATGCTGTCTGGATTAGAGAGGATTCATAGGAGATTCACCAGGATGCTGCCTGGATTCGAGAGGGTGCAGAAGAGATTTACCAGGTTGCTGCCTGGATTAGTGTGGGTGCAGAGGAGATTCACCAGGATGCTGTCTGGATTAGAGAGGGTGCAGAGGAGATTCACCAGGATGCTGACTGGTTTGGAGAGGGTGCAGAGGAGATTTACCAGGATGCTGTCTGGATTAGAGAGGGTGCAGAGGAGATTTACCAGAATGCTGTCTGGATTAGAGAGGGTGCAGAGGACATTCACCAGGATGCTGTCTGGATTAGAGAGGGTGCAGAGGAGAGTCACCAGGATGCTGTCTGGATTGGAGAGGGTGCAGAGGAGATCCACCAGGATGCTGTCTGGATTAGAGAGGGTGGAGAGGAGATTTACCAGGAAGCTGTCTGGATTAGAGAGGGTGCAGAGGAGATTCACCAGGATGCTGCCTGTATTAGAGAGGGTGCAGAGGAGATTCACCAGGATGCTGTCTGGATTAGAGAGGGTGCAGAGGAAATTCAGCAGGATGCTGTCTTGATTAGAGAGGGTGCAGAGGAGTTTCACCAGGATGCTGCCTGGATTAGAGAGGGAGCAGTGGACATTCACCAGGATGCTGCCTGGATTAGAGAGCGTGCAGAGGAGATTCACCAGGATTATGTCTGGATTAGAGAGGTTGGAGAGGAGATTCACCGGGATTCTGCCTGGATTAGAGGGGAGCAGTGGACATTCACCAGGATGCTGCCTGGATTAGAGAGCGTGCAGAGGAGATTCACCAGGATGCTGTCTGGATTAGAGAGGGTGCAGAGTAGATTCACCAAGATGCTGCCTGGATTAGAGAGGGTGCAGAGGAGATTTACCAGGATGCTGTCTGGATTAGATAGGGTGCTGAGGAGATTCACCAGGATGCTGCCTGGATTAGAGAGGGTGCAGAGGAGATTTACCAGGATGCTGTCTGGATCAGAGAGGGTGCTGAGGAGATTCACCAGGTTGCTGTCTGGATTAGAGAGGATACGGATGAGATTCACCAGGATGCTGCCTGGATTAGAGAGGGTGCGGTGGAGATTTACCAGGATGTTGCCTGGATTAGGAGGGTGCAGAGGTGATTCACCAGGATGCTGTCTGGATTAGAGAGGATTCATAGGAGATTCACCAGGATGCTGCCTGGATTCGAGAGGGTGCAGAAGAGATTTACCAGGTTGCTGCCTGGATTAGTGTGGGTGCAGAGGAGATTCACCAGGATGCTGTCTGGATTAGAGAGGGTGCAGAGGAGATTCACCAGGATGCTGACTGGTTTGGAGAGGGTGCAGAGGAGATTTACCAGGATGCTGTCTGGATTAGAGAGGGTGCAGAGGAGATTTACCAGAATGCTGTCTGGATTAGAGAGGGTGCAGAGGACATTCACCAGGATGCTGTCTGGATTAGAGAGGGTGCAGAGGAGAGTCACCAGGATGCTGTCTGGATTGGAGAGGGTGCAGAGGAGATCCACCAGGATGCTGTCTGGATTAGAGAGGGTGGAGAGGAGATTTACCAGGAAGCTGTCTGGATTAGAGAGGGTGCAGAGGAGATTCACCAGGATGCTGCCTGTATTAGAGAGGGTGCAGAGGAGATTCACCAGGATGCTGTCTGGATTAGAGAGGGTGCAGAGGAAATTCAGCAGGATGCTGTCTTGATTAGAGAGGGTGCAGAGGAGTTTCACCAGGATGCTGCCTGGATTAGAGAGGGTGCAGAGGAGATTTACCAGGATGCTGCCTGGATTAGAGAGGGTGCAGAGGAGATTCACCAGGATGCTGCCTGGATTAGAGAGGGTGCGGTGGAGATTTACCAGGATGTTGCCTGGATTAGGAGGGTGCAGAGGTGATTCACCAGGATGCTGTCCGGATTAGAGAGGATTCATAGGAGATTCACCAGGATGCTGCCTGGATTCGAGAGGGTGCAGAAGAGATTTACCAGGTTGCTGCCTGGATTAGAGAGGGTGCAGAGTAGATTCACCAAGATGCTGCCTGGATTAGAGAGGCTGCAGAGGAGATTCACCAGGATTATGTCTGGATTAGAGAGGTTGGAGAGGAGATTCACCGGGATTCTGCCTGGATTAGAGAGGGAGCAGTGGACATTCACCAGGATGCTGCCTGGATTAGAGAGCGTGCAGAGGAGATTCACCAGGATGCTGTCTGGATTAGAGAGGCTGCAGAGGAGATTCACCAGGATTATGTCTGGATTAGAGAGGTTGGAGAGGAGATTCACCGTGATTCTGCCTGGATTAGAGAGGGAGCAGTGGACATTCACCAGGATGCTGCCTGGATTATAGAGCGTGCAGAGGAGATTCACCAGGATGCTGTCTGGATTAGAGAGGGTGCAGAGTAGATTCACCAAGATGCTGCCTGGATTAGAGAGGGTGCAGAGGAGATTTACCAGGATGCAGTCTGGATTAGATAGGGTGCTGAGGAGATTCACCAGGATGCTGCCTGGATTAGAGAGGGTGCAGAGGAGTTTTACCACGATGCTGTCTGGATCAGAGAGGGTGCTGAGGAGATTCACCAGGTTGCTGTCTGGATTAGAGAGGGTGCGCTGGAGATTTACCAGGATGTTGCCTGGATTAGGAGGGTGCAGAGGTGATTCACCAGGATGCTGTCTGGATTAGAGAGGATTCATAGGAGATTCACCAGGATGCTGCCTGGATTCGAGAGGGTGCAGAAGAGATTTACCAGGTTGCTGCCTGGATTAGAGAGGGTGCAGAGTAGATTCACCAAGATGCTGCCTGGATTAGAGAGGGTGCAGAGGAGATTCACCAGGATTATGTCTGGATTAGAGAGGTTGGAGAGGAGATTCACCGGGATTCTGCCTGGATTAGAGAGGGAGCAGTGGACATTCACCAGGATGCTGCCTGGATTAGAGAGCGTGCAGAGGAGATTCACCAGGATGCTGTCTGGATTAGAGAGGGTGCAGAGTAGATTCACCAAGATGCTGCCTGGATTAGAGAGGGTGCAGAGGAGATTTACCAGGATGCTGTCTGGATTAGAGAGGGTGCTGAGGAGATTCACCAGGATGCTGCCTGGATTAGACAGGGTGCAGAGGAGTTTTACCAGGATGCTGTCTGGATCAGAGAGGGTGCTGAGGAGATTCACCAGGTTGCTGTCTGGATTAGAGAGGGTGCAGAGGAGATTCACCAGGATGCTGCCTGGATTAGAGAGGGTGCAGAGGAGATTCACCAGGATGCTGCCTGGATTAGAGAGGGTGCAGAGGAGATTTACCAGGATGCTGTCTGGATTAGAGAGGGTGCTGAGGAGATTCACCAGGATGCTGCCTGGATTAGAGAGGGTGCAGAGCAGATTCACCAGGATGTTGCCTGGATTAGAGAAGGTGTAGAGGAGATTCACCAGGATGCTGTCTGGATTAGAGAGGGTGCTGAGGTGATTTACCAGGATGCTGCCTGTACTCGAGAGGGTGCATAGAAGATTCAACAGGATGCTGCCTGGATTACAGAGGGTGCAGAGTAGATTCACCAGGATGCTGTCTGGATTAGAGAGGGTGCAGAGTAGATTCACCAGGATGCTGCCTGGATTAGAGAGGGTCCAGAGTAGATTCACCAGGATGCTGTCTGGATTAGAGTGTGTGCAGAGTAGATTCCCCAGGATGCTGTCTGGATTAGAGAGGGTGCAGAGGAGATCTACCAGGATACTGTCTGGATTAGAGAGGGTGCAGAAGAGATTCACCAGGATGCTGCCTGGATTAGAGAGGGTGCAGAAGAGATTTACCAGGATGCTGCCTGGATTAGAGAGGGTGCAGAGGAGATTCACTAGGATTCTGTCTGGATTAGAGAGGGTGCAGAGGTGATTCACCAGGATTCTGTCTGGATTAGAGAGGGTGCAGAGGAGATTCACTAGGATTCTGTCTGGATTAGAGAGGGTGCAGAGGTGATTCACCAGGATGCTGTCTGGATTAGAGTGGGTGCAGAGGAGATTCTCCAGAATGCTGTCTGGATTAGAGAGGGTGCAGTAGAGATTTACCAGGATGTTGTCTGGATTAGAGAGTGTGCAGTGGAGATTCAGCAGGATGCTGCCTGGATTAGAGAGGGTACAGAGGAGATTCACCAGGATGCTGCCTGGATTAGAGAGGGTGCAGAGTAGATTCACCAAGATGCTGCCTGGATTAGAGAGGGTGCAGAGGAGATTCACCAGGATTATGTCTGGATTAGAGTGGTTGGAGAGGAGATTCACCGGGATTCTGCCTGGATTAGAGAGGGAGCAGTGGAGATTCACCAGGATGCTGCCTGGATTAGAGAGCGTGCAGAGGAGATTCACCAGGATGCTGTCTGGATTAGAGAGGGTGCAGAGGAGATTCACCAGGATGCTGCCTGGATTAGAGAGGGTGCAGAGGAGATTTACCAGGATGCTGTCTGGATTAGAGAGGGTGCAGAGGAGATTCGACAGAATGCTGCCTGGATTAGAGAGGGTGCAGAGGAGATTCGACAGAATGCTGCCTGGATTAGAGAGGGTGCTGAGGAGATTCACCAGGATGCTGCCTGGATTAGAGAGGGTGCAGAGGAGAGTCACCATGATGCTGTCTGGATTGGAGAGGGTGCAGAGGAGATTTACCAGAATGCTGTCTGGATTAGAGAGGATGCAGAGGACATTCACCAGGATGCTGTCTGGATTAGAGAGGGTGCAGAGGAGAGTCACAAGGATGCTGTCCTGATTGGAGAGGGTGCAGTGGAGATTCACCGGGATGCTGTCTGGATTAGAGAGGGTGCAGAGCAGATTTACCAGGAAGCTTTCTGGATTAGAGAGGGTGCAGAGGAGATTCACCAGGATGCTGTCTGGATTAGTGTGGGTGCAGAGGAGATTCACCAGGATGCTGTCTGGATTAGAGAGGGTGCAGAGGAGATTCACCAGGATGCTGACTGGATTGGAGAGGGTGCAGAGGAGATTCACCAGGATGCTGTCTGCATTAGAGAGGGTGCAGAGGAGATTTACCAGGAAGCTGTCTGGATTAGAGAGGGTGCAGTGGAGATTCACCAGGATGCTGCCTGGATTAGAGAGGGTGCAGAGGAAATTCAGCAGGATACTGTCTTGATTAGAGAGGGTGCAGAGGAGTTTCACCAGGATGCTGCCTGGATTAGAGAGGGTGCGGTGGAGATTTACCAGGATGCTGCCTGGATTAGGAGGGTGCTGTGGAGATTTACCAGGATGCTGCCTTTATTAGGAGGGTGCAGAGGAGATTTACCAGGATGCTGTCTGGATTAGAGAGGATTCATAGGAGATTCACCAGGATGCTGTCTGGATTAGAGAGGGTGCGGTGGAGATTTACCAGGATGCTGCCTGGATTAGAGAGGGTGCAGAGGAGATTCACCAGGATTCTGTCTGGATTAGAGAGGGTGCAGAAGAGATTTACCAGGATGCTATCTGGATTAGAGAGGGTGCAGAGGTGATTCACCAGGATGCTGTCTGGATTAGAGAGTGTGCAGAGGAGATTCAGCAGGATGCTGCCTGTATTAGAGAGGGTGCAGAGGAGATTCACCAGGATTATGTCTGGATTAGAGTGGTTGGAGAGGAGATTCACCGGGATGCTGCCTGGATTAGAGAGGGAGCAGTGGAGATTCACCAGGATGCTGCCTGGATTAGAGAGCGTGCAGAGGAGATTCACCAGGATGCTGTCAGGATTAGAGAGGGTGCAGAGTAGATTCACCAAGATGCTGCCTGGATTAGAGAGGGTGCAGAGGAGTTTTACCAGGATGCTGTCTGGATCAGAGAGGGTGCTGAGGAGATTCACCAGGTTGCTGTCTGGATTAGAGAGGATACAGAGGAGATTCACCAGGATGCTGCCTGGATTAGAGAGGGTGCGGTGGAGATTTACCAGGATGTTGCCTGGATTAGGAGGGTGCAGAGGTGATTCACCAGGATGCTGTCTGGATTAGAGAGGATTCATAGGAGATTCACCAGGATGCTGCCTGGATTCGAGAGGGTGCAGAAGAGATTTACCCGGTTGCTGCCTGGATTAGAGAGGGTGCAGAGTAGATTCACCAAAATGCTGCCTGGATTAGAGAGGGTGCAGAGGAGATTCACCAGGATTATGTCTGGATTAGAGAGGTTGGAGAGGAGATTCACCGGGATTCTGCCTGGATTAGAGAGGGAGCAGTGGAGATTCACCAGGATGCTGCCTGGATTAGAGAGCGTGCAGAGGAGATTCACCAGGATGCTGTCTAGATTAGAGAGGGTGCAGAGTAGATTCACCAAGATGCTGCCTGGGTTAGAGAGGGTGCAGAGGAGATTTACCAGGATGCTGTCTGGATTAGAGAGGGTGCTGAGGAGATTCACCAGGATGCTGCCTGGATTAGACAGGGTGCAGAGGAGTTTTACCAGGATGCTGTCTGGATCAGAGAGGGTGCTGAGGAGATTCACCAGGTTGCTGTCTGGATTAGAGAGGGTGCAGAGGAGATTCACCAGGATGCTGCCTGGATTAGAGAGGGTGCAGAGGAGATTCACCAGGATGCTGCCTGGATTAGAGAGGGTGCAGAGGAGATTTACCAGGATGCTGTCTGGATTAGAGAGGGTGCTGAGGAGATTCACCAGGATGCTGCCTGGATTAGAGAGGGTGCAGAGCAGATTCACCAGGATGTTGCCTGGATTAGAGAAGGTGTAGAGGAGATTCACCAGGATGCTGTCTGGATTAGAGAGGGTGCTGACGAGATTCACCAGGATGCTGCCTGGATTAGAGAGGGTGCAGAGGAGATTTACCAGGATGCTGTCTGGATTAGAGAGGGTGCTGAGGAGATTCACCAGGATGCTGCCTGGATTAGAGAGGGTGCAGAGCAGATTCACCAGGATGTTGCCTGGATTAGAGAAGGTGTAGAGGAGATTCACCAGGATGCTGTCTGGATTAGAGAGGGTGCTGAGGTGATTTACCAGGATGCTGCCTGTACTCGAGAGGGTGCATAGAAGATTCAACAGGATGCTGCCTGGATTAGAGAGGGTGCAGAGTAGATTCACCAGGATGCTGTCTGGATTAGAGAGGGTGCAGAGTAGATTCACCAGGATGCTGCCTGGATTAGAGAGGGTGCAGAGTAGATTCACCAGGATGCTGTCTGGATTAGAGTGTGTGCAGAGTAGATTCCCCAGGATGCTGTCTGGATTAGAGAGGGTGCAGTGGAGATTCACCAGGATGCTGCCTGGATTAGAGAGGGTGCAGAGGAGATCTACCAGGATACTGCCTGGATTAGAGAGGGTGCAGAGGAGATTCACCAGGTTGCTGCCTGGATTAGAGAGGGTGCAGAGTAGATTCACCAAGATGCTGCCTGGATTAGAGAGGGTGCAGAGGAGATTCACCAGGATTATGTCTGGATTAGAGAGGTTGGAGAGGAGATTCACCGGGATTCTGCCTGGATTAGAGAGGGAGCAGTGGAGATTCACCAGGATGCTGCCTGGATTAGAGAGCGTGCAGAGGAGATTCACCAGGATGCTGTCTAGATTAGAGAGGGTGCAGAGTAGATTCACCAAGATGCTGCCTGGATTAGAGAGGGTGCAGAGGAGATTTACCAGGATGCTGTCTGGATTAGAGAGGGTGCTGAGGAGATTCACCAGGATGCTGCCTGGATTAGACAGGGTGCAGAGGAGTTTTACCAGGATGCTGTCTGGATCAGAGAGGGTGCTGAGGAGATTCACCAGGTTGCTGTCTGGATTAGAGAGGGTGCAGAGGAGATTCACCAGGATGCTGCCTGGATTAGAGAGGGTGCAGAGGAGATTCACCAGGATGCTGCCTGGATTAGAGAGGGTGCAGAGGAGATTTACCAGGATGCTGTCTGGATTAGAGAGGGTGCTGAGGAGATTCACCAGGATGCTGCCTGGATTAGAGAGGGTGCAGAGCAGATTCACCAGGATGTTGCCTGGATTAGAGAAGGTGTAGAGGAGATTCACCAGGATGCTGTCTGGATTAGAGAGGGTGCTGCGGAGATTCACCAGGATGCTGCCTGGATTAGAGAGGGTGCAGAGGAGATTTACCAGGATGCTGTCTGGATTAGAGAGGGTGCTGAGGAGATTCACCAGGATGCTGCCTGGATTAGAGAGGGTGCAGAGCAGATTCACCAGGATGTTGCCTGGATTAGAGAAGGTGTAGAGGAGATTCACCAGGATGCTGTCTGGATTAGAGAGGGTGCTGAGGTGATTTACCAGGATGCTGCCTGTACTCGAGAGGGTGCATAGAAGATTCAACAGGATGCTGCCTGGATTAGAGAGGGTGCAGAGTAGATTCACCAGGATGCTGTCTGGATTAGAGAGGGTGCAGAGTAGATTCACCAGGATGCTGCCTGGATTAGAGAGGGTGCAGAGTAGATTCACCAGGATGCTGTCTGGATTAGAGTGTGTGCAGAGTAGATTCCCCAGGATGCTGTCTGGATTAGAGAGGGTGCAGTGGAGATTCACCAGGATGCTGCCTGGATTAGAGAGGGTGCAGAGGAGATCTACCAGGATACTGCCTGGATTAGAGAGGGTGCAGAAGAGATTTACCAGGATGCTGCCTGGATTAGAGAGGGTGCAGAGGAGATTCACTAGGATTCTGTCTGGATTAGAGAGGGTGCAGAGGAGATTCACCAGGATTCTGTCTGGATTAGAGAGGGTGCAGAGGAGATTCACTAGGATTCTGTCTGGATTAGAGAGGGTGCAGAGGTGATTCACCAGGATGCTGTCTGGATTAGAGTGGGTGCAGAGGAGATTCTCCAGAATGCTGTCTGGATTAGAGAGGGTGCAGTAGAGATTTACCAGGATGTTGTCTGGATTAGAGAGTGTGCAGAGGAGATTCAGCAGGATGCTGCCTGGATTAGAGAGGGTGCAGAGCAGATTCACCAGGATGTTGCCTGGATTAGAGAAGGTGTAGAGGAGATTCACCAGGATGCTGTCTGGATTAGAGAGGGTGCTGAGGAGATTCACCAGGATGCTGCCTGGATTAGAGAGGGTGCAGAGGAGATTTACCAGGATGCTGTCTGGATTAGAGAGGGTGCTGAGGAGATTCACCAGGATGCTGCCTGGATTAGAGAGGCTGCAGAGCAGATTCACCAGGATGTTGCCTGGATTAGAGAAGGTGTAGAGGAGATTCACCAGGATGCTGTCTGGATTAGAGAGGGTGCTGAGGAGATTCACCAGGATGCTGCCTGGATTAGAGAGGGTGCAGAGGAGATTTACCAGGATGCTGTCTGGATTAGAGAGGGTGCTGAGGAGATTCACCAGGATGCTGCCTGGATTAGAGAGGGTGCAGAGCAGATTCACCAGGATGTTGCCTGGATTAGAGAAGGTGTAGAGGAGATTCACCAGGATGCTGTCTGGATTAGAGAGGGTGCTGAGGTGATTTACCAGGATGCTGCCTGTACTCGAGAGGGTGCATAGAAGATTCAACAGGATGCTGCCTGGATTAGAGAGGGTGCAGAGTAGATTCACCAGGATGCTGTCTGGATTAGAGAGGGTGCAGAGTAGATTCACCAGGATGCTGCCTGGATTAGAGAGGGTGCAGAGTAGATTCACCAGGATGCTGTCTGGATTAGAGTGTGTGCAGAGTAGATTCCCCAGGATGCTGTCTGGATTAGAGAGGGTGCAGTGGAGATTCACCAGGATGCTGCCTGGATTAGAGAGGGTGCATAGGAGATCTACCAGGATACTGCCTGGATTAGAGAGGGTGCAGAAGAGATTTACCAGGATGCTGCCTGGATTAGAGAGGGTGCAGAGGAGATTCACTAGGATTCTGTCTGGATTAGAGAGGGTGCAGAGGTGATTCACCAGGATTCTGTCTGGATTAGAGAGGGTGCAGAGGAGATTCACTAGGATTCTGTCTGGATTAGAGAGGGTGCAGAGGTGATTCACCAGGATGCTGTCTGGATTAGAGTGGGTGCAGAGGAGATTCTCCAGAATGCTGTCTTGATTAGAGAGGGTGCAGTAGAGATTTACCAGGATGTTGTCTGGATTAGAGTGTGCAGAGGAGATTCAGCAGGATGCTGCCTGGATTAGAGAGGGTGCAGAGCAGATTCACCAGGATGTTGCCTGGATTAGAGAAGGTGTAGAGGAGATTCACCAGGATGCTGTCTGGATTAGAGAGGGTGCTGAGGAGATTCACCAGGATGCTGCCTGGATTAGAGAGGGTGCAGAGGAGATTTACCAGGATGCCGCCTGGATTAGAGAGGCTGCAGAGCAGATTCACCAGGATGTTGCCTGGATTAGAGAAGGTGTAGAGGAGATTCACCAGGATGCTGTCTGGATTTGAGAGGGTGCTGAGGTGATTTACCAGGATGCTGCCTGTACTCGAGAGGGTGCATAGAAGATTCAACAGGATGCTGCCTGGATTAGAGAGGGTGCAGAGTAGATTCACCAGGATGCTGCCTGGATTAGAGAGGGTGCAGAGTAGATTCACCAGGATGCTGTCTGGATTAGAGAGGGTGCAGAGTAGATTCACCAGGATGCTGCCTGGATTAGAGAGGGTGCAGAGGAGATTCACTAGGATTCTGTCTGGATTAGAGAGGGTGCAGAGGTGATTCACCAGGATGTTGTCTGGATTAGAGAGTGTGCAGGGGAGATTCAGCAGGATGCTGCCTGGATTAGAGAGGGTACAGAGGAGATTCACCAGGATGCTGCCTGGATTAGAGAGGGTGCAGAGTAGATTCACCGAGATGCTGCCTGGATTAGAGAGGGTGCAGAGGAGATTCACCAGGATTATGTCTGGATTAGAGTGGTTGGAGAGGAGATTCACCGGGATTCTGCCTGGATTAGAGAGGGAGCAGTGGAGATTCACCAGGATGCTGCCTGGATTAGAGAGCGTGCAGAGGAGATTCACCAGGATGCTGTCTGGATTAGAGAGGGTGCAGAGGAGATTCACCAGGATGCTGCCTGGATTAGAGAGGGTGCAGAGGAGATTTACCAGGATGCTGTCTGGATTAGAGAGGGTGCAGAGGAGATTCGACAGAATGCTGCCTGGATTAGAGAGGGTGCTGAGGAGATTCACCAGGATGCTGCCTGGATTAGAGAGGGTGCAGAGGAGAGTCACCATGATGCTGTCTGGATTGGAGAGGGTGCAGAGGAGATTTACCAGAATGCTGTCTGGATTAGAGAGGATGCAGAGGACATTCACCAGGATGCTGTCTGGATTAGAGAGGGTGCAGAGGAGAGTCACAAGAATGCTGTCCTGATTGGAGAGGGTGCAGTGGAGATTCACCGGGATGCTGACTGGATTAGAGAGGGTGCAGAGCAGATTTACCAGGAAGCTTTCTGGATTAGAGAGGGTGCAGAGGAGATTCACCAGGATGCTGTCTGGATTAGTGTGGGTGCAGAGGAGATTCACCAGGATGCTGTCTGGATTAGAGAGGGTGCAGAGGAGATTCACCAGGATGCTGTCTGCATTAGAGAGGGTGCAGAGGAGATTTACCAGGAAGCTGTCTGGATTAGAGAGGGTGCAGTGGAGATTCACCAGAATGCTGCCTGGATTAGAGAGGGTGCAGAGGAAATTCAGCAGGATGCTGTCTTGATTAGAGAGGGTGCAGAGGAGTTTCACCAGGATGCTGCCTGGATTAGAGAGGGTGCGGTGGAGATTTACCAGGATGCTGCCTGGATTAGGAGGGTGCTGTGGAGATTTACCAGGATGCTGCCTTTATTAGGAGGGTGCAGAGGAGATTTACCAGGATGCTGTCTGGATTAGAGAGGATTCATAGGAGATTCACCAGGATGCTGTCTGGATTAGAGAGGGTGCGGTGGAGATTTACCAGGATGCTGCCTGGATTAGAGAGGGTGCAGAGGAGATTCACCAGGATTCTGTCTGGATTAGTGAGGGTGCAGAAGAGATTTACCAGGATGCTATCTGGATTAGAGAGGGTGCAGAGGTGATTCACCAGGATGCTGTCTGGATTAGAGAGTGTGCAGAGGAGATTCAGCAGGATGCTGCCTGTATTAGAGAGGGTGCAGAGGAGATTCACCAGGATTATGTCTGGATTAGAGTGGTTGGAGAGGAGATTCACCGGGATGCTGCCTGGATTAGAGAGGGAGCAGTGGAGATTCACCAGGATGCTGCCTGGATTAGAGAGCGTGCAGAGGAGATTCACCAGGATGCTGTCTGGATTAGAGAGGGTGCAGAGTAGATTCACCAAGATGCTGCCTGGATTAGAGAGGGTGCAGAGGAGATTTACCAGGATGCTGTCTGGATTAGAGAGGGTGCAGAGGAGATTCACCAGGATGCTGCCTGGATTAGAGAGGGTGCAGAGGAGTTTTACCAGGATGCTGTCTGGATCAGAGAGGGTGCTGAGGAGATTCACCAGGATGCTGCCTGGATTAGAGAGGGTGCAGAGGACAGTCACCAGGATGCTGTCTGGATTGGAGAGGGTGCAGAGGAGATTTACCAGGATGCTGTCTGGATTAGAGAGGGTGCAGAGGAGTTTTACCAGAATGCTGTCTGGATTAGAGAGGATGCAGAGGACATTCACCAGGATGCTGTCTGGATTAGAGAGGGTGCAGAGGAGAGTCACCAGGATGCTGTCTGGATTGGAGAGGGTGCGGTGGAGATTCACCAGGATGCTGTCTGGATTAGAGAGGGTGCAGAGGAGATTTACCAGGAAGCTGTCTGGATTAGAGAGGGTGCAGAGGAGATTCACCAGGATGTTGTCTGGATTAGAGAGTGTGCAGAGTAGATTCCCCAGGATACTGTCTGGATTAGTGTGGGTGCAGAGGAGATTCACCAGGATGCTGACTGGATTGGCGAGGGTGCAGAGGAGATTTACCAGGATGCTGTCTGGATTAGAGAGGGTGCAGAGGAGATTTACCAGAATGCTGTCTGGATTAGAGAGGGTGCAGAGGACATTCACCAGGATGCTGTCTGGATTAGAGAGGGTGCAGAGGAGATTCACCAGGATGCTGCCTGGATTAGAGAGGGTGCAGAGGTGATTTACCAGGATGCTGCCTGGATTACAGAGGGTGCAGAGGAGATTTACCAGAATGCTGTCTGGATTAGAGAGGGTGCAGAGGACATTCACCAGGATGCTGTCTGGATTAGAGAGGGTGCAGAGGAGATTCACCAGGATGCTGTCTGGATTGGAGAGGGTGCAGAGGAGATCCACCAGGATGCTGTCTGGATTAGAGAGGGTGGAGAGGAGATTTACCAGGAAGCTGTCTGGATTAGAGAGGGTGCAGAGGAGATTCACCAGGATGCTGCCTGTATTAGAGAGGGTGCAGAGGAGATTCACCAGGATGCTGTCTTGATTAGAGAGGGTGCAGAGGAGTTTCACCAGGATGCTGCCTGGATTAGAGAGGGTGCAGAGGAGATTCACCAGGATGCTGCCTGGATTAGAGAGGGTGCGGTGGAGATTTACCAGGATGTTGCCTGGATTAGGAGGGTGCAGAGGTGATTCACCAGGATGCTGTCTGGATTAGAGAGGATTCATAGGAGATTCACCAGGATTATGTCTGGATTAGAGAGGTTGGAGAGGAGATTCACCGGGATTCTGCCTGGATTAGAGAGGGAGCAGTGGAGATTCACCAGCATGCTGCCTGGATTAGAGAGCGTGCAGCGGAGATTCACCAGGATGCTGTCTGGATTAGAGAGGGTGCAGAGTAGATTCACCAAGATGCTGCCTGGATTAGAGAGGGTGCAGAGGAGATTTACCAGGATGCTGTCTGGATTAGATAGGGTGCTGAGGAGATTCACCAGGATGCTGCCTGGATTAGAGAGGGTGCAGAGGAGTTTTACCAGGATGCTGTCTGGATCAGAGAGGGTGCTGAGGAGATTCACCAGGACGCTGTCTGGATTAGAGAGGATACAGAGGAGATTCACCAGGATGCTGTCTGGATTCGAGAGGGTGCAGAGGAGATTCACCAGGATGCTGTCTGGATTAGAGAGGATACAGAGGAGATTCACCAGGATGCTGCCTGGATTAGAGAGGGTGCGGTGGAGATTTACCAGGATGTTGCCTGGATTAGGAGGGTGCAGAGGTGATTCACCAGGATGCTGTCTGGATTAGAGAGGATTCATAGGAGATTCACCAGGATGCTGCCTGGATTCGAGAGGGTGCAGAAGAGATTTACCAGGTTGCTGCCTGGATTAGTGTGGGTGCAGAGGAGATTCACCAGGATGCTGTCTGGATTAGAGAGGGTGCAGAGGAGATTCACCAGGATGCAGACTGGATTGGAGAGGGCGCAGAGGAGATTTACCAGGATGCTGTCTGGATTAGAGAGGGTGCAGAGGAGATTTACCAGAATGCTGTCTGGATTAGAGAGGGTGCAGAGGACATTCACCAGGATGCTGTCTGGATTAGAGAGGGTGCAGAGGAGAGTCACCAGGATGCTGTCTGGATTGGAGAGGGTGCAGAGGAGATCCACCAGGATGCTGTCTGGATTAGAGAGGGTGGAGAGGAGATTTACCAGGAAGCTGTCTGGATTAGAGAGGGTGCAGAGGACATTCACCAGGATGCTGTCTGGATTAGAGAGGGTGCAGAGGAGAGTCACCAGGATGCTGTCTGGATTGGAGAGGGTGCAGAGGAGATCCACCAGGATGCTGTCTGGATTAGAGAGGGTGGAGAGGAGATTTACCAGGAAGCTGTCTGGATTAGAGAGGGTGCAGAGGAGATTCACCAGGATGCTGTCTGGATTAGAGAGGGTGCAGAGGAGATTCACCAGGATGCTGCCTGGATTAGAGAGGGTGCAGAGGAAATTCAGCAGGATGCTGTCTTGATTAGAGAGTGTGCAGAGGAGATTTACCAGGATGCTGCCTGGATTAGAGAGGGTGCAGAGGAGATTCACCAGGATGCTGCCTGGATTAGAGAGGGTGCGGTGGAGATTTACCAGGATGTTGCCTGGATTAGGAGGGTGCAGAGGTGATTCACCAGGATGCTGTCTGGATTAGAGAGGATTCATAGGAGATTCACCTGGATGCTGCCTGGATTTGAGAGGGTGCAGAAGAGATTTACCAGGTTGCTGCCTGGATTAGAGAGGGTGCAGAGTAGATTCACCAAGCTGCTGCCTGGATTAGAGAGGCTGCAGAGGAGATTCACCAGGATTATGTCTGGATTAGAGAGGTTGGAGAGGAGATACACCGGGATTCTGCCTGGATTTGAGAGGGAGCAGTGGAGATTCACCAGGATGCTGCCTGGATTAGAGAGCGTGCAGAGGAGATTCACCAGGATGCTGTCTGGATTAGAGAGGGTGCAGAGTAAATTCACCAAGATGCTGCCTGGATTAGAGAGGGTGCAGAGGAGATTTACCAGGATGCTGTCTGGATTAGATAGGGTGCTGAGGAGATTCACCAGGATGCTGCCTGGATTAGAGAGGGTGCAGAGGAGTTTTACCAGGATGCTGTCTGGATCAGAGAGGGTGCTGAGGAGATTCACCAGGTTGCTGTCTGGATTAGAGAGGATACAGAGGAGATTCACCAGGATGCTGCCTGGATTAGAGAGGGTGCAGAAGAGATTTACCAGGTTGCTGCCTGGATTAGAGAGGGTGCAGAGTAGATTCACCAAGATGCTGCCTGGATTAGAGAGGGTGCAGAGGAGATTCATCAGGATTATGTCTGGATTAGAGAGGTTGGAGAGGAGATTCACCGGGATTCTGCCTGGATTAGAGAGGGAGCAGTGGAGATTCACCAGGATGCTGCCTGGATTAGAGAGCGTGCAGAGGAGATTCACCACGATGCTGTCTGGATTAGAGAGGGTGCAGAGTAGATTCACCAAGATGCTGCCTGGATTAGAGAGGGTGCTGAGGAGATTCACCAGGTTGCTGTCTGGATTAGAGAGGATACAGAGGAGATTCACCAGGATGCTGCCTGGATTAGAGAGGGTGCAGAGGAGATTCACCAGGATGCTGCCTGGATTAGAGAGCGTGCAGAGGAGATTTACCAGGATGCTGCCTGGATTAGAGAGGGTGCAGAGCAGATTCACCAGGATGTTGCCTGGATTAGAGAAGGTGTAGAGGAGATTCACCAGGATGCTGTCTGGATTAGAGAGGGTGCTGAGGTGATTTACCAGGATGCTGCCTGTACTCGAGAGGGTGCATAGGAGATTCAACAGGATGCTGCCTGGATTAGAGAGGGTGCAGAGTAGATTCACCAGGATGCTGTCTGGATTAGAGAGGGTGCAGAGGAGATTCACCAGGATGCTGCCTGGATTAGAGAGGGTGCAGAGTAGATTCACTAGGATGCTGTCTGGATTAGAGTGTGTGCAGAGTAGATTCCCCAGGATGCTGTCTGGATTAGAGAGGGTGCAGTGGAGATACACCAGGATGCTGCCAGGATTAGAGAGGGTGCAGAGGAGATCTACCAGGATACTGTCTGGATTAGAGAGGGTGCAGAATTGATTCACCAGGATGCTGCCTGGATTAGAGAGGGTGCAGAAGAGATTTACCAGGATGCTGCCTGGATTAGAGAGGGTGCAGAGGAGATTCACTAGGATTCTGTCTGGATTAGAGAGTGTGCAGAGGTGATTCACCAGGATTCTGTCTGGATTAGAGAGGGTGCAGAGGAGATTCACTAGGATTCTGTCTGGATTAGAGAGGGTGCAGAGGTGATTCACCAGGATGCTGTCTGGATTAGAGTGGGTGCAGAGGAGATTCTCCAGAATGCTGTCTGGATTAGAGAGGGTGCAGTAGAGATTTACCAGGATGTTGTCTGGATTAGAGAGGGTGCAGAAGAGATTTACCAGGATGCTGTCTGGATTAGAGAGTGTGCAGAGGAGATTCAGCAGGATGCTGCCTGGATTAGAGAGGGTACAGAGGAGATTCACCAGGATGCTGCCTGGATTAGAGGGGGTGCAGAGTAGATTCACCAAGATGCTGCCTGGATTAGAGAGGGTGCAGAGGAGATTCACCAGGATTATGTCTGGATTAGAGTGGTTGGAGAGGAGATTCACCGGGATTCTGCCTGGATTAGAGAGGGAGCAGTGGAGATTCACCAGGATGCTGCCTGGATTAGAGAGCGTGCAGAGGAGATTCACCAGAATGCTGTCTGGATTAGAGAGGGTGCAGAGGAGATTCACCAGGATGCTGTCTGGATTAGAGAGGGTGCAGAGGAGATTCACCAGGATGCTGCCTGGATTAGAGAGGGTGCAGAGGAGTTTTACCAGGATGCTGTCTGGATCAGAGAGGGTGCTGAGGAGATTCACCAGGATGCTGCCTGGATTAGAGAGGGTGCAGAGGAGAGTCACCATGATGCTGTCTGGATTGGAGAGGGTACAGAGGAGATTTACCAGGATGCTGTCTGGATTAGAGAGGGTGCAGAGGAGATTCGACAGAATGCTGCCTGGATTAGAGAGCGTGCAGAGGAGATTCGACAGAATGCTGCCTGGATTAGAGAGGGTGCTGAGGAGATTCACCAGGATGCTGCCTGGATTAGAGAGGGTGCAGAGGAGAGTCACCATGATGCTGTCTGGATTGGAGTGGGTGCAGAGGAGATTTACCAGAATGCTGTCTGGATTAGAGAGGATGCAGAGGACATTCACCAGGATGCTGTCTGGATTAGAGAGGGTGCAGAGGAGAGTCACCAGGATGCTGTCCTGATTGGAGAGGGTGCAGTGGAGATTCACCAGGATGCTGTCTGGATTAGAGAGGGTGCAGAGCAGATTTACCAGGAAGCTGTCTGGATTAGAGAGGGTGCAGAGGAGATTCACCAGGATGCTGTCTGGATTAGTGTGGGTGCAGAGGAGATTCACCAGGATGCTGTCTGGATTAGAGAGGGTGCAGAGGAGATTCACCAGGATGCTGACTGGATTGGAGAGGGTGCAGAGGAGATTTAACAGGATGCTGTCTGGATTAGAGAGGGTGCAGAGGAGATTTACCAGAATGCTGTCTGGATTAGAGAGGGTGCACAGGACATTCACCAGGATGCTGTCTGGATTAGAGAGGGTGCAGAGGAGAGTCACCAGGATGCTGTCTGGATTGGAGAGGGTGCAGAGGAGATTCACCAGGATGCTGTCTGGATTAGAGAGGGTGCAGAGGAGATTTACCAGGAAGCTGTCTGGATTAGAGAGGGTGCAGAGGAGATTCACCAGGATGCTGCCTGTATTAGAGAGGGTGCAGAGGAGATTCACCAGGATGCTGTCTCGATTAGAGAGGGTGCAGAGGAGTTTCATCAGGATGCTGCCTGGATTAGAGAGGACGCCGAGGTGATTTACCAGGATGCTGCCTGGATTAGAGAGGGTGCAGAGGAGATTCACCAGGATGCTGCCTGGATTAGAGAGGGTGCAGAGGAGATTCACCAGTATGCTGTCTGGATTAGAGAGGATTCATAGGAGATTCACCAGGATGCTGTCTGGATTAGAGAGGGTGCATTAGAGATTTACCAGGATGCTGCCTGGATTAGGAGGGTGCAGAGGTGATTCACCAGTATGCTGTCTGGATTAGAGAGGATTCATAGGAGATTTACCAGGATGCTGTCTGGATTAGAGAGGGTGCAGAGGAGATTCACCAGAATGCTGTCTGGATTAGAGAGGGTGCAGAGTAGATTCACCAGGATGCTGTCTGGATTAGAGAGGGTGCAGAGGAGATTCACCAGGATGCTGCCTGGATTAGAGAGGGTGCAGAGTAGATTCACCAGGATGCTGTCTGGATTAGAGTGTGTGCAGAGTAGATTCCCCAGGATGCTGTCTGGATTAGAGAGGGTGCAGTGGAGATTCACCAGGATGCTGCCTGGATTAGAGAGGGTGCAGTGGAGATCTACCAGGATACTGTCTGGATTAGAGAGGGTGCAGAATTGATTCACCAGGATGCTGCCTGGATTAGAGAGGGTGCAGAAGAGATTTACCAGGATGCTGCCTGGATTAGAGAGGGTGCAGAGGAGATTCACTAGGATTCTGTCTGGATTAGAGAGGGTGCAGTGGTGATTCACCAGGATTCTGTCTGGATTAGAGAGGGTGCAGAGGAGATTCACTAGGATTCTGTCTGGATTAGAGAGGGTGCAGAGGTGATTCACCAGGATGCTGTCTGGATTAGAGAGGGTGCTGAGGAGATTCACCAGGATGCTGCCTGGATTAGAGAGGGTGCAGAGGAGAGTCACCATGATGCTGTCTGGATTGGAGAGGGTGCAGAGGAGATTTACCAGGATGCTGTCTGGATTAGACAGGGTGCTGAGGAGATTCACCAGGATGCTGCCTGGATTAGAGAGGCTGCAGAGCAGATTCACCAGGATGTTGCCTGGATTAGAGAAGGTGTAGAGGAGATTCACCGGGATGCTGTCTGGATTTGAGAGGGTGCTGAGGTGATTTACCAGGATGCTGCCTGTACTCGAGAGGGTGCATAGAAGATTCAACAGGATGCTGCCTGGATTAGAAAGGGTGCAGAGTAGATTCACCAGGATGCTGTCTGGATTAGAGAGGGTGCAGAGTAGATTCACCAGGATGCTGCCTGGATTAGAGAGGGTGCAGAGTAGATTCACCAGGATGCTGTCTGGATTAGAGTGTGTGCAGAGTAGATTCCCCAGGATGCTGTCTGGATTAGAGAGGGTGCAGTGGAGATTCACCAGGATGCTGCCTGGATTAGAGAGGGTGCAGAGGAGATCTACAAGGATACTGTCTGGATTAGAGAGGGTGCAGAAGAGATTCACCAGGATGCTGCCTGGATTAGAGAGGGTGCAGAAGAGATTTACCAGGATGCTGCCTGGATTAGAGAGGGTGCAGAGGTGATTCACTAGGATTCTGTCTGGATTAGAGAGGGTGCAGAGGTGATTCACCAGGATTCTGTCTGGATTAGAGAGGGTGCAGAGGAGATTCACTAGGATTCTGTCTGGATTAGAGAGGGTGCAGAGGTGATTCACCAGGATGCTGTCTGGATTAGAGTGGGTGCAGAGGAGATTCTCCAGAATGCTGTCTGGATTAGAGAGGGTGCAGTAGAGATTTACCAGGATGTTGTCTGGATTAGAGAGTGTGCAGAGGAGATTCAGCAGGATGCTGCCTGGATTAGAGAGGGTACAGAGGAGATTCACCAGGATGCTGCCTGGATTAGAGAGGGTGCAGAGTAGATTCACCAAGATGCTGCCTGGATTAGAGAGGGTGCAGAGGAGATTCACCAGGATTATGTCTGGATTAGAGTGGTTGGAGAGGAGATTCACCGGGATTCTGCCTGGATTAGAGAGGGAGCAGTGGAGATTCACCAGGATGCTGCCTGGATTAGAGAGCGTGCAGAGGAGATTCACCAGGATGCTGTCTGGATTAGAGAGGGTGCAGAGGAGATTACCAGGATGCTGCCTGGATTAGAGAGGGTGCAGAGGAGATTTACCAGGATGCTGTCTGGATTAGAGAGGGTGCAGAGGAGATTCGACAGAATGCTGCCTGGATTAGAGAGGGTGCAGAGGAGATTCGACAGAATGCTGCCTGGATTAGAGAGGGTGCTGAGGAGATTCACCAGGATGCTGCCTGGATTAGAGAGGGTGCAGAGGAGAGTCACCATGATGCTGTCTGGATTGGAGAGGGTGCAGAGGAGATTCACCAGGATGCTGTCTGGATTAGAGAGGGTGCAGAGGAGAGTCACAAGAATGCTGTCCTGATTGGAGAGGGTGCAGTGGAGATTCACCGGGATGCTGTCTGGATTAGAGAGGGTGCAGAGCAGATTTACCAGGAAGCTTTCTGGATTAGAGAGGGTGCAGAGGAGATTCACCAGGATGCTGACTGGATTAGTGTGGGTGCAGAGGAGATTCACCAGGATGCTGTCTGGATTAGAGAGGGTGCAGAGGAGATTCACCAGGATGCTGACTGGATTGGAGAGGGTGCAGAGGAGATTCACCAGGATGCTGTCTGCATTAGAGAGGGTGCAGAGGAGATTTACCAGGAAGCTGTCTGGATTAGAGAGGGTGCAGTGGAGATTCACCAGGATGCTGCCTGGATTAGAGAGGGTGCAGAGGAAATTCAGCAGGATGCTGTCTTGATTAGAGAGGGTGCAGAGGAGTTTCACCAGGGTGCTGCCTGGATTAGAGAGGGTGCGGTGGAGATTTACCAGGATGCTGCCTGGATTAGGAGGGTGCTGTGGAGATTTACCAGGATGCTGCCTTTATTAGGAGGGTGCAGAGGAGATTTACCAGGATGCTGTCTGGATTAGAGAGGATTCATAGGAGATTTACCAGGATGCTGCCTGGATTAGAGAGGGTGCAGAGGAGATTCACCAGGATTCTGTCTGGATTAGAGAGGGTGCAGAAGAGATTTACCAGGATGCTATCTGGATTAGAGAGGGTGCAGAGGTGATTCACCAGGATGCTGTCTGGATTAGAGAGTGTGCAGAGGAGATTCAGCAGGATGCTGCCTGTATTAGAGAGGGTGCAGAGGAGATTCACCAGGATTATGTCTGGATTAGAGTGGTTGGAGAGGAGATTCACCGGGATGCTGCCTGGATTAGAGAGGGAGCAGTGGAGATTCACCAGGCTGCTGCATGGATTAGAGAGCGTGCAGAGGAGATTCACCAGGATGCTGTCTGGATTAGAGAGGGTGCAGAGTAGATTCACCAAGATGCTGCCTGGATTAGAGAGGGTGCAGAGGAGATTTACCAGGATGCTGTCTGGATTAGAGAGGGTGCAGAGGAGATTCACCAGGATGCTGCCTGGATTAGAGAGGGTGCAGAGGAGTTTTACCAGGATGCTGTCTGGATCAGAGACGGTGCTGAGGAGATTCACCAGGATGCTGCCTGGATTAGAGAGGGTGCAGAGGACAGTCACCAGGATGCTGTCTGGATTGGAGAGGGTGCAGAGGAGATTTACCAGGATGCTGTCTGGATTAGAGAGGGTGCAGAGGAGTTTTACCAGAATGCTGTCTGGATTAGAGAGGATGCAGAGGACATTCACCAGGATGCTGTCTGGATTAGAGAGGGTGCAGAGGAGAGTCACCAGGATGCTGTCTGGATTGGAGAGGGTGCGGTGGAGATTCACCAGGATGCTGTCTGGATTAGAGAGGGTGCAGAGGAGATTTACCAGGAAGCTGTCTGGATTAGAGAGGGTGCAGAGGAGATTCACCAGGATGTTGTCTGGATTAGAGAGTGTGCAGAGTAGATTCCCCAGGATACTGTCTGGATTAGTGTGGGTGCAGAGGAGATTCACCAGGATGCTGCCTGGATTAGAGAGGGTGCGGTGGAGATTTACCAGGATGTTGCCTGGATTAGGAGGGTGCAGAGGTGATTCACCAGGATGCTGTCTGGATTAGAGAGGATTCATAGGAGATTCACCAGGATTATGTCTGGATTAGAGAGGTTGGAGAGGAGATTCACCGGGATTCTGCCTGGATTAGAGAGGGAGCAGTGGAGATTCACCAGCATGCTGCCTGGATTAGAGAGCGTGCAGAGGAGATTCACCAGGATGCTGTCTGGATTAGAGAGGGTGCAGAGTAGATTCACCAAGATGCTGCCTGGATTAGAGAGGGTGCAGAGGAGATTTACCAGGATGCTGCCTGGATTAGAGAGGGTGCAGAGGAGTTTTACCAGGATGCTGTCTGCATCAGAGAGGGTGCTGAGGAGATTCACCGGGTTGCTGTCTGGATTAGAGAGGATACAGAGGAGATTCACCAGGATGCTGCCTGGATTAGAGAGGGTGCGGTGGAGATTTACCAGGATGTTGCCTGGATTAGGAGGGTGCAGAGGTGATTCACCAGGATGCTGTCTGGATTAGAGAGGATTCATAGGAGATTCACGAGGATGCTGCCTGGATTCGAGAGGGTGCAGAAGAGATTTAACAGGTTGCTGCCTGGATTAGTGTGGGTGCAGAGGAGATTCACCAGGATGCTGTCTGGATTAGAGAGGGTGCAGAGGAGATTCACCAGGATGCTGACTGGATTGGAGAGGGCGCAGAGGAGATTTACCAGGATGCTGTCTGGATTAGAGAGGGTGCAGAGGAGATTTACCAGAATGCTGTCTGGATTAGAGAGGGTGCAGAGGACATTCACCAGGATGCTGTCTGGATTAGAGAGGGTGCAGAGGAGAGTCACCAGGATGCTATCTGGATTGGAGAGGGTGCAGAGGAGATCCACCAGGATGCTGTCTGGATTAGAGAGGGTGGAGAGGAGATTTACCAGGAAGCTGTCTGGATTAGAGAGGGTGCAGAGGACATTCACCAGGATGCTGTCTGGATTAGGGAGGGTGCAGAGGAGAGTCACCAGGATGCTGTCTGGATTGGAGAGGGTGCAGAGGAGATCCACCAGGATGCTGTCTGGATTAGAGAGGGTGGAGAGGAGATTTACCAGGAAGCTGTCTGGATTAGAGAGGGTGCAGAGGAGATTCACCAGGATGCTGTCTCGATTAGAGAGTGTGCAGAGGAGTTTCACCAGGATGCTGCCTGGATTAGAGAGGGTGCAGAGCAGATTTACCAGGATGCTGCCTGGATTAGAGAGGGTGCAGAGGAGATTCACCAGGATGCTGCCTGGATTAGAGAGGGTGCGGTGGAGATTTACCAGGATGTTGCCTGGATTAGGAGGGTGCAGAGGTGATTCACCAGGATGCTGTCTGGATTAGAGAGGATTCATAGGAGATTCACCTGGATGCTGCCTGGATTTGAGAGGGTGCAGAAGAGATTTACCAGGTTGCTGCCTGGATTAGAGAGGGTGCAGAGTAGATTCACCAAGCTGCTGCCTGGATTAGAGAGGCTGCAGAGGAGATTCACCAGGATTATGTCTGGATTAGAGAGGTTGGAGAGGAGATACACCGGGATTCTGCCTGGATTTGAGAGGGAGCAGTGGAGATTCACCAGGATGCTGCCTGGATTAGAGAGCGTGCAGAGGAGATTCACCAGGATGCTGTCTGGATTAGAGAGGGTGCAGAGTAAATTCACCAAGATGCTGCCTGGATTAGAGAGGGTGCAGAGGAGATTTACCAGGATGCTGTCTGGATTAGATAGGGTGCTGAGGAGATTCACCAGGATGCTGCCTGGATTAGAGAGGGTGCAGAGGAGTTTTACCAGGATGCTGTCTGGATCAGAGAGGGTGCTGAGGAGATTCACCAGGTTGCTGTCTGGATTAGAGAGGATACAGAGGAGATTCACCAGGATGCTGCCTGGATTAGAGAGGGTGCAGAAGAGATTTACCAGGTTGCTGCCTGGATTAGAGAGGGTGCAGAGTAGATTCACCAAGATGCTGCCTGGATTAGAGAGGGTGCAGAGGAGATTCATCAGGATTATGTCTGGATTAGAGAGGTTGGAGAGGAGATTCACCGGGATTCTGCCTGGATTAGAGAGGGAGCAGTGGAGATTCACCAGGATGCTGCCTGGATTAGAGAGCGTGCAGAGGAGATTCACCACAATGCTGTCTGGATTAGAGAGGGTGCAGAGTAGATTCACCAAGATGCTGCCTGGATTAGAGAGGGTGCTGAGGAGATTCACCAGGTTGCTGTCTGGATTAGAGAGGATACAGAGGAGATTCACCAGGATGCTGCCTGGATTAGAGAGGGTGCAGAGGAGATTCACCAGGATGCTGCCTGGATTAGAGAGCCTGCAGAGGAGATTTACCAGGATGCTGCCTGGATTAGAGAGGGTGCAGAGCAGATTCACCAGGATGTTGCCTGGATTAGAGAAGGTGTAGAGGAGATTCACCAGGATGCTGTCTGGATTAGAGAGGGTGCTGAGGTGATTTACCAGGATGCTGCCTGTACTCGAGAGGGTGCATAGAAGATTCAACAGGATGCTGCCTGGATTAGAGGGGGTGCAGAGTAGATTCACCAGGATGCTGTCTGGATTAGAGAGGGTGCAGAGGAGATTCACCAGGATGCTGCCTGGATTAGAGAGGGTGCAGAGTAGATTCACCAGGATGCTGTCTGGATTAGAGTGTGTGCAGAGTAGATTCCCCAGGATGCTGTCTGGATTAGAGAGGGTGCAGTGGAGATTCACCAGGATGCTGCCTGGATTAGAGAGGGTGCAGAGGAGATCTACCAGGATACTGTCTGGATTAGAGAGGGTGCAGAATTGATTCACCAGGATGCTGCCTGGATTAGAGAGGGTGCAGAAGAGATTTACCAGGATGCTGCCTGGATTAGAGAGGGTGCAGAGGAGATTCACTAGGATTCTGTCTGGATTAGAGAGGGTGCAGAGGTGATTCACCAGGATTCTGTCTGGATTAGAGAGGGTGCAGAGGAGATTCACTAGGATTCTGTCTGGATTAGAGAGGGTGCAGAGGTGATTCACCAGGATGCTGTCTGGATTAGAGTGGGTGCAGAGGAGATTCTCCAGAATGCTGTCTGGATTAGAGAGGGTGCAGTAGAGATTTACCAGGATGTTGTCTGGATTAGAGAGGGTGCAGAAGAGATTTACCAGGATGCTGTCTGGATTAGAGAGTGTGCAGAGGAGATTCAGCAGGATGCTGCCTGGATTAGAGAGGGTACAGAGGAGATTCACCAGGATGCTGCCTGGATTAGAGAGGGTGCAGAGTAGATTCAACAAGATGCTGCCTGGATTAGAGAGGGTGCAGAGGAGATTCACCAGGATTATGTCTGGATTAGAGTGGTTGGAGAGGAGATTCACCGGGATTCTGCCTGGATTAGAGACGGAGCAGTGGAGATTCACCAGGATGCTGCCTGGATTAGAGAGCGTGCAGAGGAGATTCACCAGAATGCTGTCTGGATTAGAGAGGGTGCACAGGAGATTCACCAGGATGCTGTCTGGATTAGAGAGGGTGCAGAGGAGATTCACCAGGATGCTGCCTGGATTAGAGAGGGTGCAGAGGAGTTTTACCAGGATGCTGTCTGGATCAGAGAGGGTGCTGAGGAGATTCACCAGGATGCTGCCTGGATTAGAGAGGGTGCAGAGGAGAGTCACCATGATGATGTCTGGATTGGAGAGGGTGCAGAGGAGATTTACCAGGATGCTGTCTGGATTAGAGAGGGTGCAGAGGAGATTCGACAGAATGCTGCCTGGATTAGAGAGCGTGCAGAGGAGATTCGACAGAATGCTGCCTGGATTAGAGAGGGTGCTGAGGAGATTCACCAGTATGCTGTCTGGATTAGAGAGGATTCATAGGAGATTCACCAGGATGCTGTCTGGATTAGAGAGGGTGCAGTAGAGATTTACCAGGATGCTGCCTGGATTAGGAGGGTGCAGAGGTGATTCACCAGTATGCTGTCTGGATTAGAGAGGATTCATAGGAGATTTACCAGGATGCTGTCTGGATTAGAGAGGGTGCAGAGGAGATTCACCAGAATGCTGTCTGGATTAGAGAGGGTGCAGAGGAGATTCACCAGGATGCTGTCTGGATTAGAGAGGGTGCAGAGGAGATTCACCAGGATGCTGCCTGGATTAGAGAGGGTGCAGAGGAGGTTTACCAGGATGCTGTCTGGATCAGAGAGGGTGCTGAGGAGATTCACCAGGATGCTGCCTGGATTAGAGAGGGTGCAGAGGAGAGTCACCATGATGCTGTCTGGATTGGAGAGGGTGCAGAGGAGATTTACCAGGATGCTGTCTGGATTAGAGAGGGTGCAGAGGAGATTCGACAGAATGCTGCCTGGATTAGAGAGCGTGCAGAGGAGATTCGACAGAATGCTGCCTGGATTAGAGAGGGTGCTGAGGAGATTCACCAGGATGCTGCCTGGATTAGAGAGGGTGCAGAGGAGAGTCACCATGATGCTGTCTGGATTGGAGTGGGTGCAGAGGAGATTTACCAGAATGCTGTCTGGTTTAGAGAGGATGCAGAGGAGAGTCACCAGGATGCTGTCCTGATTGGAGAGGGTGCAGTGGAGATTCACCAGGATGCTGTCTGGATTAGAGAGGGTGCAGAGCAGATTTACCAGGAAGCTGTCTGGATTAGAGAGGGTGCAGAGGAGATTCACCAGGATGCTGACTGGATTGGAGAGGGTGCAGAGGAGATTTAACAGGATGCTGTCTGGATTAGAGAGGGTGCAGAGGAGATTTACCAGAATGCTGTCTGGATTAGAGAGGGTGCACAGTACATTCACCAGGATGCTGTCTGGATTAGAGAGGGTGCAGAGGAGAGTCACCAGGATGCTGTCTGGATTGGAGAGGGTGCAGAGGAGATTCACCAGGATGCTGTCTGGATTAGAGAGGGTGCAGAGGAATTTAAGCAGGATGCTGTCTTGATTAGAGAGTGTGCAGAGGAGTTTCATCAGGATGCTGCCTGGATTAGAGAGGACGCCGAGGTGATTTACCAGGATGCTGTCTGCATTAGAGAGGGTGCAGAGGAGATTCACCAGGATGCTGCCTGGATTAGAGAGGGTGCAGAGGAGATTCACCAGTATGCTGTCTGGATTAGAGAGGATTCATAGGAGATTCACCAGGATGCTGTCTGGATTAGAGAGGGTGCAGTAGAGATTTACCAGGATGCTGCCTGGATTAGGAGGGTGCAGAGGTGATTCACCAGTATGCTGTCTGGATTAGAGAGGATTCATAGGAGATTCACCAGGATGCTGTCTGGATTAGAGAGGGTGCAGATGAGATTTACCAGGTTGCTGTCTGGATTAGAGAGGATACAGAGGAGATTCACCAGGATGCTGTCTGGATTAGAGAGGGTGCAGTGGAGATTCACCAGGACGCTGCCTGGATTAGAGAGGGTGCAGAGGAGATTCACCAGGATGTTGCCTGGATTAGAGAAGGTGTAGAGGACATTCACCAGGATGCTGCCTGAATTAGAGAGGTTGCGTATGAGATTCACCAGGATGCTTCCTGGATTAGAGAGGGTGCAGTGGAGATTCACCAGGATGCTGTCTGGATTAGAGAGGGTGCAGAGGTGTTTTACCAGGATGCTGCCTGTACTCGAGAGGGTGCATAGAAGATTCAACAGGATGCTGCCTGGATTAGAGAGGGTCCAGAGGAGATTCACTAGGATTCTGTCTGGATTAGAGAGGGTGCAGAGGTGATTCACCAGGATGCTGTCTGGATTAGAGAGGGTGCAGAAGAGATTTACCAGGATGCTGTCTGGATTAGAGAGGGTGCAGAAGAGATTTACCAGGATGCTGTCTGGATTAGAGAGTGTGCAGAGGAGATTCAGCAGGATGCTGCCTGGATTAGAGAGGGTACAGAGGAGATTCACCAGGATGCTGCCTGGATTAGAGAGGGTGCAGAGGAGATTCACCAGGATGCTGTCTGGATTAGAGAGGGTGCAGAGGAGATTCACCAGGATTATTTCTGGATTAGAGAGGTTGGAGAGGAGATTCACCAGGATGCTGCCTGGATTAGAGAGGGTGCAGAGCAGATTCACCAGGATGTTGCCTGGATTAGAGAAGGTGTAGAGGAGATTCACCAGGATGCTGCCTGAATTAGAGAGGTTGCGTATGAGATTCACCAGGATGCTTCCTGGATTAGAGAGGGTGCAGTGGAGATTCACCAGGATGCTGCCTGGATTAGAGAGGGTGCAGAGGTGATTTACCAGGATGCTGCCTGTACTCGAGGGGGTGCATAGGAGATTCAACAGGATGCTGCCCGGATTAGAGAGGGTGCAGAGGTGATTTACCAGGATGCTGCCTGTACTCTAGAGGGTGCATAGAAGATTCAACAGGATGCTGCCTGGATTAGAGAGGGTCCAGAGGAGATTCACTAGGTTTCTGTCTGGATTAGTGAGGGTGCAGAGGTGATTCACCAGGATGCTGCCTGAATTAGAGAGGTTGCGTATGAGATTCACCAGGATGCTTCCTGGATTAGAGAGGGTGCAGTGGAGATTCACCAGGATGCTGTCTGGATTAGAGAGGGTGCAGAGGTGTTTTACCAGGATGCTGCCTGTACTCGAGAGGGTGCATAGAAGATTCAACAGGATGCTGCCTGGATTAGAGAGGGTCCAGAGGAGATTCACTAGGATTCTGTCTGGATTAGAGAGGGTGCAGAGGTGATTCACCAGGATGCTGTCTGGATTAGAGAGGGTGCTGAAGAGATTTACCAGGATGCTGTCTGGATTAGAGAGGGTGCAGAAGAGATTTACCAGGATGCTGTCTGGATTAGAGAGTGTGCAGAGGAGATTCAGCAGGATGCTGCCTGGATTAGAGAGGGTACAGAGGAGATTCACCAGGATGCTGCCTGGATTAGAGAGGGTGCAGAGGAGATTCACCAGGATGCTGTCTGGATTAGAGAGGGTGCAGAGGAGATTCACCAGGATTATTTCTGGTTTAGAGAGGTTGGAGAGGAGATTCACCAGGATGCTGCCTGGATTAGAGAGGGTGCAGAGCAGATTCACCAGGATGTTGCCTGGATTAGAGAAGGTGTAGAGGAGATTCACCAGGATGCTGCCTGAATTACAGAGGTTGCGTATGAGATTCACCAGGATGCTTCCTGGATTAGAGAGGGTGCAGTGGAGATTCACCAGGATGCTGCCTGGATTAGAGAGGGTGCAGAGGTGATTTACCAGGATGCTGCCTGTACTCGAGGGGGTGCATAGGAGATTCAACAGGATGCTGCCCGGATTAGAGAGGGTGCAGAGGTGATTTACCAGGATGCTGCCTGTACTCTAGAGGGTGCATAGAAGATTCAACAGGATGCTGCCTGGATTAGAGAGGGTCCAGAGGAGATTCACTAGGATTCTGTCTGGATTAGTGAGGGTGCAGAGGTGATTCACCAGGATGCTGCCTGAATTAGAGAGGTTGCGTATGAGATTCACCAGGATGCTTCCTGGATTAGAGAGGGTGCAGTGGAGATTCACCAGGATGCTGTCTGGATTAGAGAGGGTGCAGAGGTGTTTTACCAGGATGCTGCCTGTACTCGAGAGGGTGCATAGAAGATTCAACAGGATGCTGCCTGGATTAGAGAGGGTCCAGAGGAGATTCACTAGGATTCTGTCTGGATTAGAGAGGGTGCAGAGGTGATTCACCAGGATGCTGTCTGGATTAGAGAGGGTGCTGAAGAGATTTACCAGGATGCTGTCTGGATTAGAGAGGGTGCAGAAGAGATTTACCAGGATGCTGTCTGGATTAGAGAGTGTGCAGAGGAGATTCAGCAGGATGCTGCCTGGATTAGAGAGGGTACAGAGGAGATTCACCAGGATGCTGCCTGGATTAGAGAGGGTGCAGAGGAGATTCACCAGGATGCTGTCTGGATTAGAGAGGGTGCAGAGGAGATTCACCAGGATTATTTCTGGTTTAGAGAGGTTGGAGAGGAGATTCACCAGGATGCTGCCTGGATTAGAGAGGGTGCAGAGCAGATTCACCAGGATGTTGCCTGGATTAGAGAAGGTGTAGAGGAGATTCACCAGGATGCTGCCTGAATTAGAGAGGTTGCGTATGAGATTCACCAGGATGCTTCCTGGATTAGAGAGGGTGCAGTGGAGATTCACCAGGATGCTGCCTGGATTAGAGAGGGTGCAGAGGTGATTTACCAGGATGCTGCCTGTACTCGAGAGGGTGCATAGGAGATTCAACAGGATGCTGCCCGGATTAGAGAGGGTGCAGAGGTGATTTACCAGGATGCTGCCTGTACTCTAGAGGGTGCATAGAAGATTCAACAGGATGCTGCCTGGATTAGAGAGGGTCCAGAGGAGATTCACTAGGATTCTGTCTGGATTAGTGAGGGTGCAGAGGTGATTCACCAGGATGCTGTCTGGATTAGAGAGGGTCCAGAGGAGATTCACCAGGATGCTGTCTGGATTAGAGAGGGTGCAGAAGAGATTTACCAGGATGCTGTCTGGATTAGAGAGGGTGCAGAAGAGATTTACCAGGATGCTGTCTGGATTAGAGAGTGTGCAGAGGAGATTCAGCAGGATGCTGCCTGGATTAGAGAGTGCACAGAGGAGATTCACCAGGATGCTGCCTGGATTAGAGAGGGTGCAGAGGAGATTCACCAGGATTATGTCTGGATTAGAGAGTTTGGAGAGGAGATTCACCGGGATGCTGCCTGGATTAGAGAGGGAGCAGTGGAGATTCACCAGGATGCTGCCTGGATTAGAGAGCGTGCAGAGGAGATTCACCAGGATGCTGTCTGGATTAGAGAGGGTGCAGAGTAAATTCACCAAGATGCTGACTGGATTAGAGAGGGTGCAGAGGAGATTTACCAGGATGCTGTCTGGATTAGAGAGGGTGCAGAGGAGTTTTACCAGGATGCTGTCTGGATTAAAGTGGGTGCAGAGGAGATTCTCCAGAATGCTGTCTGGATTAGAGAGGGTGCAGAAGAGATTTACCAGGATGCTGTCTGGATTAGAGAGGGTGCAGAAGAGATTTACCAGGATGATGTCTGGATTAGAGAGTGTGCAGAGGAGATTCAGCAGGATGCTGCCTGGATTAGAGAGGGTACAGAGGAGATTCACCAGGATGCTGCCTGGATTAGAGAGGGTGCAGAGGAGATTCAACCAGGATTATGTCTGGATTAGAGAGGTTGGAGAGGAGATTCACCAGGATGCTGCCTGGATTAGAGAGGGAGCAGTGCAGATTCACCAGGATGCTGCCAGGATTAGAGAGCGTGCAGAGGAGATTCACCAGGATGCTGTCTGGATTAGAGAGGGTGCAGAGTAGATTCACCAAGATGCTGCCTGTATTAGAGAGGGTGCAGAGGAGATTCACCAGGATGCTGTCTTGATCAGAGAGGGTGCAGAGGAGATTTACCAGGATGCTGTCTGGATTAGAGAGGTTGGGGAGGAGATTCACCAGGATGCTGCCTGGATTAGAGAGGGTGCAGAGGAGAGTCACCAGGATGCTGTCTGGATTGGAGAGGGTGCAGAGGAGATTTACCAGGATGCTGTCTGGATTAGAGAGGGTGCAGAGGAGAGTAACCAGGATGCTGTCCTGATTGGAGAGGGTGCAGTGGAGATTCACCAGGATGCTGTCTGGATAAGAGAGGGTGCAGAGGAGATTTACAAGGAAGCTGTCTGGATTAGAGAGGGTGCAGAGGAGATTCACCAGGATGTTGTCTGGATTAGAGAGTGTGCAGAGTAGATTCCCCAGGATGCTGTCTGGATTAGTGTGGGTGCAGAGGAGATTCACCAGGATGCTGTCTGGATTAGGGAGGGTGCAGAGGAGATTCACCAGGATGCTGACTGGATTGGAGAGGGTGCAGAGGAGATTTACCAGGATGCTGTCTGGATTAGAGAGGGTGCAGAGGAGATTCACCAGGATGCTGTCTCGATTAGAGAGGGTGCAGAGGAAATTCAGCGGGATGCTGTCTTGATTAGAGAGGGTGCAGAGGAGTTTCACCAGGATGCTGCCTGGATTAGAGAGGACGCCGAGGTGATTCACCAGGATGCTGTCTGCATTAGAGAGGGTGCAGAGGAGATTCACAAGGATGCTGCCTGGATTAGAGAGGGTGCAGAGGAGATTCACCAGTATGCTGTCTGGATTAGAGAGGATTCATAGGAGATTCACCAGGATGCTGACTGGATTAGAGAGGGTGCAGTAGAGATTTACCAGGATGCTGCCTGGATTAGGAGGGTGCAGAGGTGATTCACCAGTATGCTGTCTGGATTAGAGAGGATTCATAGGAGATTCACCAGGATGCTGTCTGGATTAGAGAGGGTGCTGAAGAGATTTACCAGGTTGCTGCCTGGATTAGAGAGGGTGCAGAGGAGATTTACCAGGATGCTGTCTGGATTAGAGAGGGTGCAGAGTAGATTCACCAGGATGCTGCCTGGATTAGAGATGGTGCAGTGGAGAGTTACCAGGTTGCTGCCTGGATTAGAGAGGGTGCAGAGGAGATTTACCAGGATGCTGTCTGGATTAGAGAGGGTGCAGAGGTGATTCAGCAGTATGCTGTCTTGATTAGAGAGGGTCCAGAGGAGATTCACCAGGATGCTGCCTGGATTAGAGATGGTGCAGTGGAGAGTTACCAGGATGCTGTCTGGATTAGAGAGGTTGAGAGGAGATTCACCAGGATGTTGTCTGGATTAGAGAGGGTGCAGAGGATATTCACCAGGATGCTGCCTGGATTAGAGATGGTGCAGTGGAGAGTTACCAGGATGCTGTCTGGATTAGAGATGGTGCAGTGGAGATTCACCAGGATGCTGTCTGGATTAGAGAGGGTGCAGAGTAGATTCACCAAGATGCTGCCTGGATTAGAGAGGGTGCGGTGGAGATTTACCAAGATGCTGCCTCGATTAGAGAGGGTGCGGTGGAGATTTACCAGGATGCTGCCTGGATTAGAGAGGGTGCAGATGAGATTTACCAGGTTGCTGTCTGGATTAGAGAGGATACAGAGGAGATTCACCAGGATGCTGTCTGGATTAGAGAGGGTGCAGAGGAGATTCACTAGCATGCTGCCTGGATTAGAGAGGGTGCAGAGCAGATTCACCAGGATGTTGCCTGGATTAGAGAAGGTGTAGAGGACATTCACCAGGATGCTGCCTGAATTAGATAGGTTGCGTATGAGATTCACCAGGATGCTTCCTGGATTAGAGAGGGTGCAGTGGAGATTCACCAGGATGCTGTCTGGATTAGAGAGGGTGCAGAGGTGATTTAGAAGGATGCTGCCTGTACTCGAGAGGGTGCATAGAAGATTCAACAGGATGCTGCCTGGATTAGAGAGGGTCCAGAGGAGATTCACTAGGATTCTGTCTGGATTAGAGAGGGTGCAGAGGTGATTCACCAGGATGCTGTCTGGATTAGAGAGGGTGCAGAAGAGATTTACCAGGATGCTGTCTGGATTAGAGAGGGTGCAGAAGAGATTTACCAGGATGCTGTCTGGATTAGAGAGTGTGCAGAGGAGATTCAGCAGGATTCTGCCTGGATTAGAGAGGGTACAGAGGAGATTCACCAGGATGCTGCCTGGATTAGAGAGGTGCAGAGGAGATTCACCAGGATGCTGTCTGGATTAGAGAGGGTGCAGAGGAGATTCACCAGGATTATTTCTGGATTAGAGAGGTTGGAGAGGAGATTCACCAGGATGCTGCCTGGATTAGAGAGGGTGCAGAGCAGATTCACCAGGATGTTGCCTGGATTAGAGAAGGTGTAGAGGAGATTCACCAGGATGCTGCCTGAATTAGAGAGGTTGCGTATGAGATTCACCAGGATGCTACCTGGATTAGAGAGGGTGCAGAGGTGATTTACCAGGATGCTGCCTGTACTCGAGAGGGTGCATAGGAGATTCAACAGGATGCTGCCTGGATTAGAGAGGGTGCAGAGGTGATTTACCAGGATGCTGCCTGTACTCTAGAGGGTGCATAGAAGATTCAACAGAATGCTGCCTGGATTAGAGAGGGTCCAGAGGAGATTCACTAGGATTCTGTCTGGATTAGAGAGGGTGCAGTGATTCACCAGGATGCTGTCTGGATTAGAGAGGGTCCAGAGGAGATTCACCAGGATGCTGTCTGGATTAGAGAGGGTGCAGAAGAGATTTACCAGGATGCTGTCTGGATTAGAGAGGGTGCAGAAGAGATTTACCAGGATGCTGTCTGGATTAGAGAGTGTGCAGAGGAGATTCACCAGGATGCTGCCTGGATTAGACAGGGTGCAGAGGAGATTCACCAGGATTATGTCTGGATTAGAGAGGTTGGAGAGGAGAATCACCAGGATGCTGCCTGGATTAGAGAGGGAGCAGTGCAGATTCACCAGGATGCTGCCTGAATTAGAGAGCGTGCAGAGGAGATTCACCAGGATGCTGTCTGGATTAGAGAGGGTGCAGAGTAGATTCACCAAGATGCTGCCTGTATTAGAGAGGGTGCAGAGGAGATTCACCGGGATGCTGTCTCGATTAGAGAGGTTGGAGAGGAGATTCACCAGGATGCTGCCTGGATTAGAGAGTGTTCAGAGGAGAGTCACCAGGATGCTGTCTGGATTAGAGAGGGTGCAGAGGAGATTTACCAGGATGCTGTCTGGATTAGAGAGGGTGCAGAGGAGATTTACCAGGAAGCTGTCTGGATTAGAGAGGGTGCAGAGGAGATTCACCAGGATGTTGTCTGGATTAGAGAGGTGCAGAGGAGATTCACCAGGATGCTGTCTGGATTAGTGTGGGTGCAGAGGAGATTCACCAGGATGCTGTCTGGATTAGGGAGGGTGCAGAGGAGATTCATCAGGATGCTGACTGGATTGGAGAGGGTGCAGAGGAGATTTACCAGGATGCTGTCTGGATTAGAGAGGGTGCAGAGGAGATTTACCAGAATGCTGTCTGGATTAGAGAGGGTGCAGAGGACATTCACCAGGATGCTGCCTGGATTAGAGAGTGTACAGAGGAGAGTCACCAGGATGCTGTCTGGATTGGAGAGGGTGCAGAGGAGATTTACCAGGATGCTGTCTGGGTTAGAGAGGGTGCAGTGGAGATTCACCAGGATGCTGTCTGGATTAGAGAGGGTGCAGAGGAGATTTACCAGGAAGCTGTCTGGATTAGAGAGGGTGCAGAGGAGATTCACCAGGATGTTGTCTGGATTAGAGAGTGTGCAGAGTAGATTCCCCAGGATGCTGTCTGGATTAGTGTGGGTGCAGAGGAGATTCACCAGGATGCTGTCTGGATTTGGGAGGGTGCAGAGGAGATTCATCAGGATGCTGACTGGATTGGAGAGGGTGCAGAGGAGATTTACCAGGATGCTGTCTGGATTAGAGAGGGTGCAGAGGAGATTTACCAGAATGCTGTCTGGATTAGAGAGGGTGCAGAGGACATTCACCAGGATGCTGTCTGGATTAGAGAGGGTGCAGAGGAGAGTCACCAGGATGCTGTCTGGATTGGAGAGGGTGCAGAGGAGATTCACCAGGATGCTGCCTGGATTCGAGAGGGTGCAGAAGAGATTTACCAGGTTGCTGCCTGGATTAGAGAGGGTGCAGAGGAGATTCACCAGGATGCTGCCTGGATTAGAGAGCATGCAGAGGAGATTCTCCAGAATGCTGTCTGGATTAGAGAGGGTGCAGTGGAGATTCAGCAGGATGCTGTCTGGATTAGAGAGGGTGCAGAGGAGATTTACCAGGATGCTGCCTGTATTCGAGTGGGTGCTGAGGAGATTCAACAGGATGCTGCCTGGATTAGAGAGGGTGCAGAGGAGATTCACCAGGATGCTGTCTGGATTAGAGAGGGTGCAGAGGAGATTCACCAGGATTATTTCTGGATTAGAGAGGTTGGAGAGGAGATTCACCAGGATGCTGCCTGGATTAGAGAGGGTGCAGAGCAGATTCACCAGGATGTTGCCTGGATTAGAGAAGGTGTAGAGGAGATTCACCAGGATGCTGCCTGAATTAGAGAGGTTGCGTATGAGATTCACCAGGATGCTTCCTGGATTAGAGAGGGTGCAGTGGAGATTCACCAGGATGCTGTCTGGATTAGAGAGGGTGCAGAGGTGATTTACCAGGATGCTGCCTGTACTCGAGAGGGTGCATAGGAGATTCAACAGGATGCTGCCTGGATTAGAGAGGGTGCAGAGGTGATTTACCAGGATGCTGCCTGTACTCTAGAGGGTGCATAGAAGATTCAACAGGATGCTGCCTGGATTAGAGAGGGTCCAGAGGAGATTCACTAGGATTCTGTCTGGATTACAGAGGGTGCAGAGGTGATTCACCAGGATGCTGTCTGGATTAGAGAGGGTCCAGAGGAGATTCACCAGGATGCTGTCTGGATTAGAGAGGGTGCAGAAGAGATTTACCAGGATGCTGTCTGGATTAGAGAGGGTGCAGAAGAGATTTACCAGGATGCTGTCTGGATTAGAGAGTGTGCAGAGGAGATTCAGCAGGATGCTGCCTGGATTAGAGAGTGTACAGAGGAGATTCACCAGGATGCTGCCTGGATTAGAGAGGGTGCAGAGGAGATTCACCAGGATTATGTCTGGATTAGAGAGGTTGGAGAGGAGATTCACCGGGATGCTGCCTGGATTAGAGAGGGAGCAGTGGAGATTCACCAGGATGCTGCCTGGATTAGAGAGCGTGCAGAGGAGATTCACCAGGATGCTGTCTGGATTAGAGAGGGTGCAGAGTAGATTCACCAAGATGCTGACTGGATTAGAGAGGGTGCAGAGGAGATTTACCAGGATGCTGTCTGGATTAGAGAGGGTGCTGAGGAGATTCACCAGGATGCTACCTGGATTAGAGAGGGTGCAGAGGAGTTTTACCAGGATGCAGTCTGGATTAGAGTGGGTGCAGAGGAGATTCTCCAGAATGCTGTCTGGATTAGAGAGGGTGCAGAGGAGATTCACCAGGATGCTGTCTGGATTAGAGAGGGTGCAGAAGAGATTTACCAGGATGCTGTCTGGATTAGAGAGTGTGCAGAGGAGATTCAGCAGGATGCTGCCTGGATTAGAGAGGGTACAGAGGAGATTCACCAGGATGCTGCCTGGATTAGAGAGGGTGCAGAGGAGATTCACCAGGATTATGTCTTGATTAGAGAGGTTGGAGAGGAGATTCACCAGGATGCTGCCTGGATTAGAGAGGGAGCAGTGCAGATTCACCAGGATGCTGCCTGGATTAGAGAGCGTGCAGAGGAGATTCACCAGGATGCTGTCTGGATTAGAGAGGGTGCAGAGTAGATTCACCAAGATGCTGCCTGTATTAGAGAGGGTGCAGAGGAGATTCACCAGGATGCTGTCTCGATTAGAGAGGGTGCAGAGGAGATTTACCAGGATGCTGTCTGGATTAGAGAGGTTGGAGAGGAGATTCACCAGGATGCTGCCTGGATTAGAGAGGGTGCAGAGGAGAGTCACCAGGATGCTGTCTGGATTGGAGAGGGTGCAGAGGAGATTTACCAGGATGCTGTCTGGATTAGAGAGGGTGCAGAGGAGAGTCACCAGGATGCTGTCCTGATTGTGGAGGGTGCAGTGGAGATTCACCAGGATGCTGTCTGGATTAGAGAGGGTGCAGAGGAGATTTACCAGGAAGCTGTCTGAATTAGAGAGGGTGCAGAGGAGATTCACCAGGATGTTGTCTGGATTAGAGAGTGTGCAGAGTAGATTCCCCAGGATGCTGTCTGGATTAGTGTGGGTGCAGAGGAGATTTCACCAGGATGCTGTCTGGATTAGGGAGGGTGCAGAGGAGATTCACCAGGATGCTGACTGGATTGGAGAGGGTGCAGAGGAGATTTACCAGGATGCTGTCTGGATTAGAGAGGGTGCAGAGGAGATTTACCAGAATGCTGTCTGGATTAGAGAGGGTGCAGAGGACATTCACCAGGATGCTGTCTGGATTAGAGAGGGTGCAGAGGAGAGTCACCAGGATGCTGTCTGGATTGGAGAGGGTGCAGAGGAGATTCACCAGGATGCTGTCTGGATTAGAGAGGGTGCAGAGGAGTTTTACCAGGATGCTGTCTGGATTAGAGTGGGTGCAGAGGAGATTCTCCAGAATGCTGTCTGGATTAGAGAGGGTGCAGAAGAGATTTACCAGGATGCTGTCTGGATTAGAGAGGGTGCAGAAGAGATTTACCAGGATGCTGTCTGGATTAGAGAGTGTGCAGAGGAGATTCAGCAGGATGCTGCCTGGATTAGAGAGGGTACAGAGGAGATTCACCAGGATGCTGCCTGGATTAGAGAGGGTGCAGAGGAGATTCACCAGGATTATGTCTTGATTAGAGAGGTTGGAGAGGAGATTCACCAGGATGCTGCCTGGATTAGAGAGGGAGCAGTGCAGATTCACCAGGATGCTGCCTGGATTAGAGAGCGTGCAGAGGAGATTCTCCAGGATGCTGTCTGGATTAGAGAGGGTGCAGAGTAGATTCACCAAGATGCTGCCTGTATTAGAGAGGGTGCAGAGGAGATTCACCAGGATGCTGTCTCGATTAGAGAGGGTGCAGAGGAGATTTACCAGGATGCTGTCTGGATTAGAGAGGTTGGAGAGGAGATTCACCAGGATGCTGCCTGGATTAGAGAGGGTGCAGAGGAGAGTCACCAGGATGCTGTCTGGATTGGAGAGGGTGCAGAGGAGATTTACCAGGATGCTGTCTGGATTAGAGAGGGTGCAGAGGAGAGTCACCAGGATGCTGTCCTGATTGTGGAGGGTGCAGTGGAGATTCACCAGGATGCTGTCTGGATTAGAGAGGGTGCAGAGGAGATTTACCAGGAAGCTGTCTGAATTAGAGAGGGTGCAGAGGAGATTCACCAGGATGTTGTCTGGATTAGAGAGTGTGCAGAGTAGATTCCCCAGGATGCTGTCTGGATTAGTGTGGGTGCAGAGGAGATTCACCAGGATGCTGTCTGGATTAGGGAGGGTGCAGAGGAGATTCACCAGGATGCTGACTGGATTGGAGAGGGTGCAGAGGAGATTTACCAGGATGCTGTCTGGATTAGAGAGGGTGCAGAGGAGATTTACCAGAATGCTGTCTGGATTAGAGAGGGTGCAGAGGACATTCACCAGGATGCTGTCTGGATTAGAGAGGGTGCAGAGGAGAGTCACCAGGATGCTGTCTGGATTGGAGAGGGTGCAGAGGAGATTCACCAGGATGCTGTCTGGATTAGAGAGGGTGCAGAGGAGATTTACCAGGAAGCTGTCTGGATTAGAGAGGGTGCAGAGGAGATTCACCAGGATGCTGCCTGTATTAGAGAGGGTGCAGAGGAGATTCACCAGGATGCTGCCTGGATTAGAGAGCATGCAGAGGAGATTCTCCAGAATGCTGTCTGGATTAGAGAGGGTGCAGTGGAGATTCAGCAGGATGCTGTCTGGATTAGAGAGGGTGCAGAGGAGATTTACCAGGATGCTGCCTGTATTCGAGTGGGTGCTGAGGAGATTCAACAGGATGCTGCCTGGATTAGAGAGGGTGCAGAGGAGATTCACTACGATGCTGTCTGGATTAGAGAGGGTGCAGAGGAGATTCACCAGGATGCTGTCTGGATTAGAGAGGGTGCAGAGGAGTTTCACCAGGATGCTGTCTGGTTTAGAGAGGGTGCAGAGGAGATTCACCAGGATGCTGCCTGGATTAGAGAGGGTGCAGATGTGGTTCACCAGAATGCTGTCTGGATTAGAGAGGGTGCGGTGGAGATTCAGCAGGATGCTGCCTGGATTAGAGAGGGTGCAGAGGAGATTCACCAGGATGCTGCCTGGATTAGAGAGGGTGCAGAGGAGATTCAGCAGGATGTTGCCTGGATTAGAGAGGGTGCAGAGGAGATTCACCAGGATGCTGCCTTGGTGCAGAGGAGATTCACCAGAATGCTGCCTGGAGTAGAGAGGGTGCAGTGGAGATTCACCAGGATGCTGCCTGGATTAGAGAGGGTGCAGTGGAGATTCACCAGGATGCTGCCTGGATTAGAGAGCGTGCAGAGGAGATTCACCATGATGCTGCCTGGATTAGAGAGGGTGCAGAGGAGATTCACCAGGATGCTGCCTGGGTTAAAGAGGGTCAATTAAGGTGATCGGGGTAAGTGGGGTTGTGTGGAACGTCCGGCCAGGGGTGGTGTAGAGGCAGATACATTAGGGACATTTAAGGTGATCGGGGGTAAGTGGTGGGTGTGTGGAACGTCCTGCCAGGGGTGGTGTAGAGACAGATACATTGGGGACATTTAAGGTGATCGGGGTAAGTGGTGGGAGTGTGGAACGTCCTGCCAGGGGTGGTGTGGAGACAGATACATTAGGGACATTTAAAATGATCGGGAGTAAGTGGTGGGTGTGTGGAACGTCCTGCCAGGGGTGGTGTGGAGACAGATACATTAGGGACATTTAAGGTGATCGGGGGTAAGTGGGGGGTGTGTGGAACGTCCTGTCAGGGGTGGTGTAGAGACAGATACATTAGGGACATTTAAGGTGATCGGGGTAATTGGGGGGTGTATGGAACGTCCTGCCAGGGGTGGTGTAGAGACAGATACATTCGGGACATTTAAGGTGATCGGGGGTATGTGGGGGGTGTGTGGAACGTCCTGCCAGGGGTGGTGTAGAGACAGATACTTTAGGGTCATTTAAGGTGATCGGGGGTAAGTGGTGGGTGTGTGGAACGTCCTGCCTGGGGTGGTGTAGAGACAGATACATTAGGGACATTTAAGGTGATCGGGGTAAGTGGGGGGTGTGTGGAACGTCCTGCCAGGGGAGGTGTAGAGACCGATACATTAGGGACATTTAAGGTGATCGGGGTAAGTGGTGGGTGTGTGGAACGTCCTGCCAGGGGTGGTGTAGAGACAGATACATTCGGGACATTTAAGGTGATCGGGGGTAAGTGGGGGGTGTGTGGAACGTCCTGCCAGGGGTGGTGTAGAGACAGATACATTAGGGACATTTAAGGTGATCGGGGGTAAGTGGGGGGGGTGTGGAACGTCCTGCCGGGGGTGGTGTAGAGACAGATACATGAGGGACATTTAAGGTGATCCGGGGTAAGTGGGGGGTGTGTGGAACGACCTGCCAGGGGTGGTGTAGAGACAGATACACTAGGGACATTTAAGGTGATCGGGGGTAAGTGGGGGTGTGTGGAACGTCCTGCCAGGGGTGGTGTGGAGACAGATACATGAGGGACATTTAAGGTGATCGGGGGTAAGTGGGGGGTGTGTGGAACGTCCTGCCAGGGGTGGTGTAGAGCCAGATACATTTGGGACATTTAAAATGATCGGGGGTAAGTGGGGGTGTGTGGAACGTCCTGCCAGGGGTGGTGTAGAGACAGATACATTAGGGACATTTAAAATGATCGGGGGTAAGTGGGGGTGTGTGGAACGTCCTGCCGGGGGTGGTGTGGAGACAGATACATTAGGGACATTTAAGGTGATCGGGGGTAAGTGGGGGGTGTGTGGAACGTCCTGCCAGGGGTGGTGTGGAGACAGATACATTAGGGACATTTAAGGTGATCGGGGGTAAGTGGGGGGTGTGTGGAACGTCCTGCCAGGGGTGGTGTGGAGACAGATACATTAGGGACCTTTAAGGTGATCCGGGGTAAGTGGTGGGTGTGTGGAACGTCCTGCCAGGGGTGGTGTAGAGACAGATACATTAGGGACCTTTAAGGTGATCCGGGGTAAGTGGTGGGTGTGTGGAACGTCCTGCCAGGGGTGGTGTGGAGACAGATACATTAGGGACATTTAAGGTGATCGGGGGTAAGTGGGTGGTGTGTGGAACGTCCTGCCAGGGGTGGTGTAGAGACAGATACATTCGGGACATTTAAGGTGATCGGGGTAAGTGGGGGGTGTGTGGAACGTCCTGCCAGGGGTGGTGTAGAGACAGATACATTAGGGACATTTAAGGTGATCAGGGGTAACTGGTAGGTGTGTGGAACGTCCTGCCAGGGGTGGTGTAGAGACAGATACATTCGGGACATTTAAGGTGATCGGGGGTAAGTGGGGGGTGTGTGGAACGTCCTGCCAGGGGTGGTGTAGAGACAGATACATTAGGGACATTTAAGGTGATCCGGGGTAAGTGGTGGGTGTGTGGAACGTCCTGCCAGGGGTGGTGTAGAGACAGATACATTAGGGACATTTAAGGTGATCGGGGTAAGTGGTGGGTGTGTGGAACGTCCTGCCAGGGGTGGTGTAGAGACAGATACATTAGGGACCTTTAAGGTGATCCGGGGTAAGTGGTGGGTGTGTGGAACGTCCTGCCAGGGGTGGTGTGGAGACAGATACATTAGGGACATTTAAGGTGATCGGGGGTAAGTGGGTGGTGTGTGGAACGTCCTGCCAGGGGTGGTGTAGAGACAGATACATTCGGGACATTTAAGGTGATCGGGGTAAGTGGGGGGTGTGTGGAACGTCCTGCCAGGGGTGGTGTAGAGACAGATACATTAGGGACATTTAAGGTGATCAGGGGTAACTGGTAGGTGTGTGGAACGTCCTGCCAGGGGTGGTGTAGAGACAGATACATTCGGGACATTTAAGGTGATCGGGGGTAAGTGGGGGGTGTGTGGAACGTCCTGCCAGGAGTGGTGTGGAGACAGATACATTAGGGACATTTAAGGTGATCGGGGGTAAGTGGGGGGTGTGTGGAACGTCCTGCCAGGAGTGGTGTAGAGACAGATACTTTAGGGACATTTAAGGTGATCGGGGGTAACTGGGGGGTGTGTGGAATGTCCTGCCAGGGGTGGTGTAGAGACAGATACATTAGGGACATTTAAGGTGATCGGGGGTAAGTGGGGGGTGTGTGGAACGTCCTGCCAGGGGTGGTGTAGAGACAGATACATTAGGGACATTTAAGGTGATCGGGGGTAAGTGGGGGGTGTGTGGAACGTCCTGCCAGGGGTGGTGTAGAGACAGATACATTAGGGACATTTAAGGTGATCGGGGGTAAGTGGGGGGTGTGTGGAACGTCCTGCCAGGGGAGGTGTAGAGACAGATACATTAGGGACAATTAAGATTCTCTTTGACGGACACACTGATGATAGGAAGATGGAGGGTTAGGTGAGAGCGAAGGGTCAGATCCGTCTTAATGCAGCACATCTTCGTCGTGGTTAGTCTGGCGTGATTACAGCTCGCGGTGTCAGAGTTCAGAGTTGAATTCTCCATCAGGAGTTGGAACGTCCTCCCCGTGGAATGTATGGGATTACTCCAGGTGATCCAGTTACCTCCCAGGGCCGAAGATGTACCAGTTGGTAGATAAACGCAAAGTACACTGCAGATGCTGTGGTCAAATCAACACGTACAAACAAGCTGGATGAACTCAGCAAGTCGGACAGCTTCCGTTGAAACAAGCAGTCAACGTTTCGGGCCGAGACCCTTCATCAGGACTGAAGAAGGGGCAGGGGTTATATAAAGAAGGTGGAGGGAGGGTGAAAAACCATTCAGAGTGAAGTTCAAGGGTGGGGGAGGGGAAGCAGGGGAGGGGATGGGCAGGAGAGGTGAAGAAGGAATTTAAGGGGAAAGCACTATGGGTAGTAGGAGGTGGAACCATGAGAGAGGTGATAGGCAGCTGGAGGAGATGGCAGAGTGAAGCTGGGAGAGGGAGGGAATTACCGGAAGTTGGAGAATTCGACGTCCATATCAAGGGGCTGGGGGCTACCCAGATGGTAGATGTGATGTTGTTGTTCCAACCTGAGTTTGGCCTCATCATGGCAGTAGGGGGGGCCATGTATGGACATATCCGATTGGGAATGAGAGGCAGAGTTGAAGTGGGTGGCAACCGGGAGATCCTGTCTGTTGTGGTGGACGGAGAGTAGGTGCTCGATGAAGCGATCCCCCAATCTGCTTCGGGTCTCGCCGATGTCGCACCGGGAGTACCGGATGCAATAGATTACCCCAACCGACTCACAAGTGAAGTGTTGCCTCACCTTGAAGGACTGTTTGGGGCCCTGAATGGTGGTAAGAGAGGAGGTGTAGGGACAGGTGTAGCACTTACGCTTGCAGGGATAAGTGCCAGGTGGGAAATCTGTTAGTAGGTTAATTGGTCTTTGTAAATTGTGCAGTGGTTTGGCTAGGGTTCAATTGTGCAGTAAATGTAGGAAAATTGTTGTAAATTGTGCACTCAATCCAGGAACATTGTCATAATTTGTGCAGAAAATGCAGGAATATCATCATGAGTTGTTCAGATAATGCAAGAACATCGTCTTAATTTGTGACGGAAATGCAGGAACTGTCGTAAATTGTGACAGAAACGTAGGAACATTGTCTGAATTGTGACAGAAACGTAGGAACATTGTCGTAAATTGTGACGGAAATGCAGGAACATTGCCGTAAATTGTGATGGAAATGCAGAAACATTGTCTAAATTGTGACGGAAATGCAGGAACACTGCCGTAAATTGTGATGGAAATGCAGAAACATTGTCTAAATTGTGACGGAAATGCAGGAACACTGCCGTAAATTGTGACAGAAATGTAGGAACACTGCCGTAAATTGTGACGGAAATGCAGGAACATTGTCTAAATTGTGACAGAAACGTAGGAACATTGTCGTAAATTGTGACGGAAATGCAGGAACATTGTCTAAATTGTGACAGAAACGTAGGAACACTGCCGTAAATTGTGACGGAAATGCAGAAACATTGTCTAAATTGTGAGAAACGTAGGAACATTGTCGTAAATTGTGACGGAAATGCAGGAACACTGTCGTAAATTGTGATGGAAATGCAGAAACATTGTCTAAATTGTGACGGAAATGCAGGAACACTGCCGTAAATTGTGACGGAAATGTAGGAACACTGCCGTAAATTGTGACGGAAATGCAGGAACATTGTCTGAATTGTGACGGAAATGCAGGAACACTGCCGTAAATTGTGACGGAAATGCAGGAACATTGCCGTAAATTGTGACGGAAATGCAGGAACGTTGTTTAAATTGGGACGGAAATGCAGGAACATTGTCTAAATTGTGACGGAAATGCAGGAACACTGTCGTAAATTGTGACCGAAACGTAGGAACATTGTCGTAAGTTGTGACGGAAATTCAGGAACTCTGGCGTAAATTGTGACAGAAACATAGGAACATTGTCATAAATTGTGACGGAAATGCAGGAACTCTGGCGTAAATTGTGACAGAAACGTAGGAACATTGCCGTAAATTGTGATGGAAATGCAGGAACATTGTCGTAAATTGTGACAGAAATGCAGGAACATTGTCTAAATTGTGACGGAAATGCAGGAACATTGTCGTAAATTGTGACGGAAATGCAGGAACATTGTCGTAAATTGTGACGGAAATGCAGGAACATTGTCTAAATTGTGACAGAAATGCAGGAACATTGTCTAAATTGTGACGGAAATGCAGGAACATTGTCTAAATTGTGACGGAAATGCAGGAACACTGCCGTAAATTGTAACGGAATTGCAGGAGTCTGGTTACCCACGGCAGGTTCTCGGTCAGGTCTGCACCAGAGAGACATTCTGTAATGATGTGCGGTTGGGAGACTGTAGGTCTGACACGGTGGTCAGCAGCACAGGAGCGCCGCAGGGGACCGTGCTCTCTCTGGTCCTGTTCACCCTGTACACATCAGACTTCCAATATAACTCGGGGTCCTGCCATGTGCAGAAGTTCGCTGATGACACAGCCATAGTGGGGTGTGTCAGGAATGGTCAGGAGGAAGAGTATCGGAAACTGATACAGGACTTTGTGATATGGTGGAACTCAAACTACCTGTGTCTCAATATCACCAAGACCAAGGAGATGGTGGTGGACTTTAGGAGACCTAGGCCTCATATGGAGCCAATGATCATTAATGGAGAATGTGTGGAGCAGGTTAAGACCTACAAGTATCTGGGAGTGCAGTTAGACGAGAAGCTAGGCTGGACTGCCAACACGGATGCCCTGTGCAGGAAAGCACAGAGTCGACTGCACTTCCTCAGAAGGCTGGCGTCATTCAATGTTTGTAGTGAGATGCTGAAGATGTTCTATCGGTCAGTTGTGGAGAGCGCCCTCTTCTTTGTGGTGGCGTGCTGGGGAGGCAGCATTAAGAAGAGGGACGCCTCACGTCTTAATAAGCTGGTAAGGAAGGCGGGCTCTGTCGTGGGCACAGAACTGGAGAGTATGACATCGGTGGCAGAGCGGAGGGCGCTGAGTAGGCTACGGTCAATCATGGAAAACCCTGAACATCCTCTGCACAGCACCATCCAGAGACAGAGAAGCAGCTTCAGCGGCAGGTTGCTGTCAATGCAATGCTCCTCAGACAGGATGAAGAGATCATTACTCCCCAATGCCATTCGGCTCTACAATTCAACCACCAGGGGCAAGACATGTTAAAGTGCCTGGGTTAGGACTGAGCTTAAGTTACCACTCAATGCACTTTAGTAAACTATTTAAGAACTTTTTAAAAGCTATTTATTAATGCTTTTTGGGAGGGTGATTTTAGATGCATATCATATTTATACTGAGTTAAATACTGTATGTAAGTAGTTTTGCTACAATAAATGTATGGGACACTGGAAAAATGTTGAATTTCCCCTTGGGGATGAATAAAGTATCTATCTATCTATCTAATAAACCGATTGTTTGGAATCAAATGACCTTGCCTGGTGTCTCAGGGCTGGGTGTATCTGTACCCGCCCCTGACACTCCTTCTCTACCCCCCTGTCCCACGGCGCACCACCCTCACCATTCCCAACATCCTTTGCTCCTGCCAGACTCACAAAGACTCCCTCGGCTCCACGTTGGTAAACACAGTACTGTGCAAAAGTCCCAGGCACCCTGGCTGTATAGACCATATATACCTCTCACTCTCCCTCTCTCTCTCTCTCTCTCTCTCACAGTATGGTCTACACACTGGTCAGTTTTTAACTCCAGGCCGGCCATCGGCTGCCGAGGTGTCGATGGGGCCCTGGATTACACAGGATATGGAACATG